>NC_089981.1:33160552-33433052 GCF_036417845.1 Apteryx mantelli | reverse complement strand
AAGCAGAGTGTTTCTTAAGTGTAACAGCTTTAGAAAAGCCATGGAAATGTTTCTCCTGAATTCACGGGATTGTGCAGTGCAGTTATGGTTAGTTATTAGAGGATACCATTAATTAGTTGGGTTGTATTGGATTACCTGGTTCGTTGAGAAAGACAGGCTTCTTAGAAAGGTCAGTAATTTATACTACTGCAAGAATTCTTTTGTTCAGCCTAGGAGTGACCTACTTTTTGCCTTTTCCTTTATGGCTCTATGCAGCTCAGAGATTCAGAAAGTAGGGCAGAAGATACTGATAAGACATTTGTCCAAATAATGTGGCCAACTGCAGTTAGATTATTAACCTAAGTTCTTATGCAAGTTATCAAGTTAAAGTACTGTGATAGACCACGTGCATATGCACAATAAACTAATTTAAGAACAGATATTCATATAAAAGGATTAACTTACAGTTTGGCTTACTGTCTTTTCATCTGATATTATTACTGGTGTGAAGATATTTTAAATTTATTGCTTTATAATGTTGAATGAATTCATTGTAATCTGGTATTGAAGTTGGTTGTAGGCTGTGGAAGGGGTAGCAAACGATGAAAAAATATTTTTTGTAATTATAGCAAACCAAACCATTTCATATTCTTCCACCGCATATTTTACAGTGAAAACCTCTTTGTTTTCTATGTCTCTTGTCAAAATGAAGCTTTAATATTTCAGTGCTGTCTATTCAAATGGAAAGAACCATTTAGATATATTTTTTTCTTTAGAGCCTCATCTTTTTCCAGTGCTGTGGCTGTTCCCCCGGCAAGTTCTAGCTATGTTCAAAATATTTAAATAAGGGTGGCTGAGAAGGTTGCCTGGTCTCTTAGTTGTTTCTTATTTATTTCTAGGAAGAAATGCTCAAACGGTATTTAGGAGAAATAATTATACAGTGAGAACAAAACATATTCCTTCCTGGTGTTTCCTCCCTCCCTCCAACCTGTTTTCGTACTGTGGTTCAGAACTTAACAGCACTCAAGAGTGTTGGGCTGAATAGCAGCAGGCTGCTGCATCTCAAATCAAGTGCTCTTCAAAGCACCTTACTTCTCTGGGGATAAAAACTTGAGGCAGGTTTTTCTATCTGGCCTATTCATCTAGTATAGTCTGCTGAATTGTTGACATTTCCAAACACTAAAGGGATTTTAAAGATCTTATTGCTCTAAAGAGACTTACTTGTATTAGGGAATAAAGAAGTAAAATGAAAAAATACTGACACATGAAAAGTACAAAACTAAATAACTGCTAGAAACATCTGAAAGCAAATAACTATAATTTGACACACAGTTTCTGTACAAAACACATTTTTGATGTAGGAATCTGCTCAAATGTTCAACCCTCCCCAAACTTCCAGCAAAATAGTAGTATTTATTTTAGTCCCAGTTACTCATAAAAGCTTTACATTTAGTGTGATACCACTTTCTGTCATTCATATTTAACACATTTGTTTGAGTTGACACTGAGCCCTACTGTCTTATATACAGAGTAATCCAAAAAAGAATTAGCGTGACCTGTCTTTTAACCTTTAACCAGCAACTTCTCATTCTATGCTTAAACTTCCTTTAATGCATTTGTTTGCCAAAGGGTAGTCAACATGACCACTTGATCACCGATGTGTTTTTTATATTGTTTGTGTAAACAATATTGAAGACTGAGTAAAAATACATCACAGTATGTTTTCATACCTAAACAGGTTGATCCAACTTCATGGATATTAAATTACACTTCAATGACTTTTAAAGTCTCAGAATATTTGGTAGGAATACTGCAAAAGGCTTTGTTCACAGGAGAGTTAGGCTGTAGGCCTCATAAGCTGTGAGGGGTTAGTGTTGAAAATAAGAGATATTAAAATATGAGTTATATAATTTCTGCATCCCCACCTGGGAGTAATAGGGATTGAACATACTTCCTATATCAGTACCAGTCTTTAGGGTAGGAAGGGATGATAGCAGAATTTTTTTTTTCATTTCTGACCCAATTTTTGCTTTAATATGGAACATCTGACAGTTGAATTTACCATTGCGTATCTGAAGCTTCTAGCTTGTGACGGGCTGCAAACATAAACAAACTGGTTGTCTGTTTAGTAGCTGTGGTTTACAAATGTGCAGAAATTCATAAAGCAGCAATGCATTTATCTACGTACATAATACTTGCTTTTAAAACACAAATCAGTAATGAGAGTTTGCACTTACATAGCACTTTTCATCTCTCTAGCACTGTTTTAAAGTGATTAAATAATTTGTGTTTCTCTACACATAATAATCCTGCCAGGCAGGATTACAAAATACCTGTAGCAAAGAAGAACTTGTCCATGCATGAAAAGCAAAATAAAATAAGATAAAAAGCTCTAGAAAATTAGTCTGCTTCAAAAACCTATTAAATTGTTCCTCTCCCTGAAGCTTTACAAATGTGCTAATTGTTGTGTTCTGGTCATGTAATATGTTTCTGCACAAAGTTAAGATGATTTCCTGTTACTGGAGAACTTGGACTGTTTTGGGGGAGGGAAATGGATGGCTAAATAACAAAGTGCAATGAATCTTCCCTTTGGGCAGCACAGGCTTCAGTTCTGAGTGCCCAGAAATGCTTCACAGATGTGCTGGGCTGCCTAGCAATGGAAATTTTCTAATTCTGGCTGACCTAAAAAAGTAAATAGACTACTGAGCATAAGGCTACTCCCAATATAAAACAACAGCAGCCCCCCAGCTAACATTTACATTTTGCCCCACTATAAATTTCTCCTTCATAACCAGCAACTTGCCACACCTATGAGACCGGTTTCTGGAAGTAGAGACATTCATGGACATGTTGTATGTGTGTTTTGCACTGTGTAGTATAATGTGAAATAATATAGTTCACTCTGTCTCAGCGCTTCCTAGAGCAATGAGCTGCATCCATGGGGGTGACTGAGCAGGCAAACATGTTGGCCATAGCACCAGTACCAGGAGTTGACATGCACTCACAAGCAAAGTGTACATTTACCTCTACAGTTACATATTACATTTGTGTTTGTGCACACAACTTCTGAAACTGAAGTATTTTTACAGAAGGAGGAGGAAATAAGCACTGTCATCATATACAAAATTTAGAAAAATCTGCTGAGGCAGCAGCGGAGCAGTCCACAGCTGGGCTATTTCAGAACAGCTCCTGTTTTCTCCTTTTTTCTTACTTCACTAAAAAACTAAATTTCTTAGCATCCACAGAGACTAAATACTTGAAATCAGATGGAAGCTAGAGCTCGTGTTTGATTTTAGCAATAGCTCAGTTCAGAAGTCTGTCTGCATTTCTGTTACAAACTTTGCTTTTCTCAGTTGGTAACTTGGGCATTGAAATCCACTTTGTTACAGAAACTTGCCAGCACGAATTACCAGTCTTGGAGCATAACCGTTCTGTAAAGTGTTGAAATCTATCTGGATGATTTGATCAACAGGCAGAGTACTTTTTATCAGTTTATTTGTGCTCCTTGGATAAAAGGGTGTGGTTTTAAAACATGTATCAAAGAGTTTTCTGAAATATAACGAAATACTTAAACTGAGACAGAGCCTTGATAGATTACAGTGGATTTTAACAGGTTTGCTTTGGATGAAAAATCAAGTGTTCAGTTACTTCTCCAACTTAGCTTAAATTTTAGAGGTTGGCAATAACATGGCAATATGCTGGGCCTCCTAGAACAGACGCATCCATCTTTGAATGATATTTCCCTCTCCTCCTCACTTACATCACTTTCGTTTGTACACACACGGTCTTTTTTTGAAAGCTTGAGACACTTCTCAAGCTTTTCAATATAGAGGCCCAAGTTCAGGTAGAGCAGAGCAGTCAGCAGCAGCAACTCTGGAGCATTTCCAGTGAGCCATCTGTGGCTTAGTACAAAAGCCATATTTTGTGGCATCTTGTAATGTCACTCAAAGAAAGAGGAGATTTAGTGGAGTCGCTGACTCAATGAGAAGTTTCATATGGTTGTAGGACTGAATTCCTCTCCTTGAACTTTTACTGTGCATGTTAAGAATTCAGTTTAAGCTAGTCATCGCAGGTCCATCTATAATCAGCAGAGATAGGCAAGCACTTGCAAGAGTGATTCATCCCATCCTAAGTAAATAACATAGCTTAGACTAAATGCCTGATTTGTAGACAGCTGCAATTAGGTTGAATGAATCTATCAGGGAAGAGAATCTGACATTAATATTAGTGTCCATCAGGACTATCCTGAGAGCCCTAAAATTCTTCAAACTGACGTCACCATTAAGAGTCCCACAGTCCTCTTACACAAGCTCAGGGATGAGCAATTCAGCAAAATGAGCAGATCTACATGAGCAGTGTTAGTCGGCTTGCTTTGGACAGACATGATGCCGTTAGAGTCACGACTTAGGGTTTGAATGTAGAACATTATTTCCCTTCAGCTGTCAGACTCTGAATTCACATCTTGACTATACGATGTCTAAAAAATCTGTCTCCTCTTGCCCTCCGACGTTCCTTTCTCTTCACTCCATCTTTTCTTCATCTCTTTGTTGCTTAGTTTCTTCCCCTGTGCCTGTTCTCTCCCACTTGCCTTTGCTTATAGGTAATTCAGTTAAAAGAAAAAAAAAACTTTGGCATTAACACTATGTTTACCAATTATGACATTTTTTGTTCTGCATGTATATTTTATCTCTCACCTCTCCCCTTTTATCCACTTTATGTATTCAGACTGTAAACTCTTCAGGACAGAGATGGTCTTTCAATATGTGCTTGATAAGTATGTATTATGATAGTATACTATGTAAGTAGTTAGTACAGTTTTGCACATGTATTTCTCTGAATTTTGGATCAGATGAGCAGCCAGATAACTGTAGTGCCTGGATAGCTTATAACCATCACTGATTATTCCAGCCCCACCTTGCAGTATGAAGTGAGTCTGTTACTTGTAAGTGTAATTTCGAGCACTCTGTGTTGCCAAACACTTGGCTTTCTCAAGCATCAGACAATGTAAATATTTCTGATATTTCTATCTTTCCCTTCTATCCCTTCACATGTAGCGAATCAAGTCTTTAACAGGTCTTGGAGTTTTTCTTTGGAATGAAAAACTCTTTTGAAACAACTGTCTCTTGTTTTATTTCTGGTTACTGAAAAGTAGAGACTTATGCTCATACATACAAAAAAACACCAGTGTCTACTCACGTGTTAATGGATCTTCTTCAGCCATCCAAAATCCTTTGGGGATTCATTTTATACAAACATACACAGAACTGAGTTTTATTGGTACAAATGATCTCTGAAAACTTTTCAGTTTGCTACAGCCAGTGTTCAGATAAACCAAGTTTTACATTCAGAAATGAGGTAAGTGATGGTAAGTAAGTTAGAGTTTTATAATTTTGATTCACTCTTTAAAGTACCATTAACTATATATATAAAACTATTTTCATATTAGCGATGTGTCTTTAACAAGCAGACATGGATCTGTAGTTACAAATATATTTATCAGCTATTCTTAGTGGAAGCTTTCTCTCAACACCTGATGTTAACAATAATTTAGTTTTGACAGTCCAGATTATGCTTCAACTTAAGAAAGGAATAGGAAATGCATATGGTAGATGAGCTTATTTTAACTTGGGATGATAGAGTTGTGAGTAGTTATAAGTCATTCAGAGTTACCTGAGAAGTAAAAATTTTTAGCCTTTTTTAAAAACTTTTTTTAAACTTTTCTTAAAACTTTTTAAAAAGTCTTTTATCTTTATAATCAGTTTATAAAATATATTCATTTGCTGTGACTTAAAAATAGAAATGTAGCATCTGTGAATGTAACAGAAAAAAACAACTGATTTCATGTCCATTACACAGAAAAATAGTTACCAGACGGCTTGTTCCCTGAATTAGTTAAAATACTGAGAAATTTGTAATGTGAACATGAATGTAAGAGAGTCTTAGTAAATCAGTTAAAGATTAGTCTGCTCAAGGCATAAATGCAGTTATTGGAGTATAGCTTGGTAACTGCCCTTATCCTGAGTTAAATATGTATAGCTTCTGAGGCAGCAGTTGGAACCAGATTTTGAGAGTGCGTTTTAATTTTTGCCTGACAAGAGCCCAGGTTTGTTGGTATGACTTTTCTAGGCTTTGCAGCGAGAGCCTGGAATTTCTTCTGGGATAAAGTGCTCCCTGTCTCGCCGTTCAGAAGGAAGCTTGCAGTAACCTCTGAAGGTTGCTTGTTTTCATTTCCAGAGGCCTCCATGCCCTTTCCTCCAGCCTGTCTGTGCTATCTTATTCATTATCAAGGAATCTACTTCCAGTCGGGTAATGTTGACCAGTCACTTGATTTTCAAAGTAAGAAGCCATTCCTCACTCTAAGAGGAAGTTTTATAAAGCTTCATTACCAACCTCCTACAGATTGCTCCTTAAAACCCTCCTTTTTTATGATACCTGCAAAAATGCTTAAGTCTTTTCCGATGACAGAAGTAATTAATGATAGAAGTAATTAATAATAAGTATAAATGAGCTGATAGAAAGAAAGACTTGAAAGGGAAAGCATAATACAAGGGATGAAGGAAAGCAGAAGAAACAAGAAATAACAGGAAGTCAGCTAGCCTCCATACCTCTGACTATTCTTTATTCTCTCTTCTCTGGGCTTTATATAATGGCAGGAGTGCTGCCTCAAAGAGTAATAACCAGGATATAAAGCTCCCCAAGTAGGCATCTGCATCTTTCATTTTCCCAGTGTTCCTAAAATTCTTCTTCCCTTGCCCACTTTGCCCAGGAACCAAATCCCCCAGGCTTTGGGGACTTCAGTCTGCACAGGATTGTAGAAAATGGAACTGGAAGGGATCTAGAGAGGTCATTAACCCATCTGCTGCCCCAAGGCAGCGCTGTAGCCACAGCACACTAAAAGCAATTTTGTTTGTCAGAGATCCAAATAGATAGAATTGTAAAGACAAAAAAAAAAGTTTAAATTTTGAAAGTTTGGGTTCAATTGTTAAAAGCTTCATGTAACAGTTAACAGAATCACAAGGTTAACCTTTAATATATTTCAAATTAAGAAAGATTCATGATGCAACACTCATGTTGTTATTTATTCCTTTGCTATAATAATATACTTGTAATAGCTACAAAAATATAATAATGGTTTTGGAGTAACATGAAGAAGAATTACTTAGTTTTTATATTATCAACAATATTTACTTATGATATTGTCTTATATCGGAAAGTCTGTTCTTTATAGTACATCTGTAAAAAAATTCCCTTGATAAAATCAGTTGCACTGGCAAAAGCACTTGCTAGTATAACTGTATACCAGGGTATTTGTTGGTTACAAAAAAAATTTACACCCCAACGAAAGGTTCTAACCCAGGGGGACTTGCTAGACTAGCCATGACATGAATCCTGGCGTCCCACCCTCCGAGGCAGACCGATGGCAGAAAAATGCCAGCGCCGTGTTTGGGCCTCAGCGGCTGGGCTGGAACTAAAGGCTTGCTCCATGGCCCTTCCGGCCTGTCATCTTACATAGTCTTATCTTCCACTTCCACCCTTTTTTCTCCATTGAGAACAAATAAAGTAATTAGAAATTGTCTTCAGGCAGAGGGAGGAGCAGAAACAAAGTTCATAATAAGTTTTGTCTGAACTGTTTTCCTTTCGTAATGAATGCCCTGGAGCCGTGGGCTTAGCTCTGTCCTTTAGAGCTGTTCTTGTGGTCCCGAAGCCTTCACGGCCTTCCCAAAACCGGGGAACCGTGAGGCACCGGCCCTCCGCTCTGCTGGCACCGGAGCACCTGTGGTGCCCCCCTGGGAGCTGTGCGCCTGCAATAACTAATAGCCTTGCTTGGTTGCCAGCTCTTTCCTTCTCAAGTGTGTGGAGCCTGGGCTGTGGTTCTGCAGAGCCTAGGCTTAAACCTTGCTGACAGTCTGTATGGGTAAAAATAGTGTGGGAGCGTGTAATTAAAACACATTGTAAGAATGCAAATACACAATTACTTTTGCATAAAGGAAGTTTACTCTGGCATTTCCTAGGTTTTATACTTCTAAATTTTAGATTTCTGTTGATATAGGCTTTAAAAAATTAGCACTAGCAGGGTGATTTATAGGACCCTATTGCCTATTTACTGTTGCCATACTATGACCATTTTGCCTAAAAACAATGTTACACTGCGAGCTTGCTGTATGCTACAGGAATTTTTGTGTTTATCCATGCACTGCAATATTTTAGTGAAAAACTTGAATTATTTACAAGAACAAACGATGGGAAAATATGTAATTTTATATCTATCAAAAGAATAGCATTTATACCAGAAATGTGTTTTTGCTGTCATGTGACAGTCCAGATCTGTTTGGCCTGTGTTGTTGAGATACAGGCAGTGCTGCCTGTTCCACTTGACCTTTTTCCAGGATCTACCTGCTCTGCAGACAGCGCATTCCCCAGGTGACGGCAGGGCAGTTCCTCCCTGCAGTCTTGCCCGAGCCTGAGACGAGGCGCCTGCTCCCCCTCACTGTCCCTTGCTCCCAGTCTCTGCCTGAACAAAAGCAGCCCAAGGAAGGAGGCTCGCTCCCGGTTTGCATATGGAGGGCACCGTCCGCTTTCGGAGGGTCGTCACCTGAGCTCGCAAAGGGACGAGAGCAGGCGGGGGGGAGCGGGGACTGACTAGGGGAAAAGAAATTGCAGATTGGCAATGGGAGAAAGGTGCCAGGCTCGGCACGCAGGAGAGGGAGCGAGGCAGAGAAGCCAGCCCGCCAGGAAACATTTTGTCCTAAGCCAGGACTGCATCTCTGTGGTCAGCAAATATCTGTGACGATGTCTGGTCAGTCCGTAATGCTGGCGTTAAAAAAGGATCACAGGCTATGGGGGCTATCAGTTTCGGTGTTAGTTCAAGTGACTGCAACGTTCGCATCGGCGCCAAGGATTTTAGGCCTGTTGACTGACCTTGGATGTCTGGATAATGCCATGTGATGAACTTCCAGTTTGTTTGTGTTTTAAAGCTTAGGAAATTAAAAAAAAATGTTAAAAATATTAGTAGGCTTTATATTTGCAATCCTATTTATATTTTTAAGCTGAGCACACAAAACTGCATTTCAAAATGCCTATTCAAGTTTTATTCAGACCTAGCATGTACGTGAATTATGATTCAGATCTTAATGGCAGGATAATATACAGCTGTTTTCCTAGGACCCTAATCTTGCTTATTGTTCAGAATACATCTGATTTGAGGATAAACATGGCATGTGTCATGAAATATGTTTCCTGGAAGACTAGTAATTTGTTGAGATATTGGAAAATGGGGATAGTAAAGAGGAGAGGGATTGCAGGAGGGAGGGTCTCATAATTAAGATGATTGAATGATATCTTGGAAAGTATGATGTGTGTCTGCCTATATCACTGAGCTTCCCTGTGATCAGGTCACTTCAACCTAGAATTTTTATTAATATACTCTTATTTTGTGTCTCTCACTTTCTGAATGCCTGACTTGGGGTTCTTGCAGAAATACTGAGCACTCATAGCTGCAACTGACATTAGTGTTTGATCATGCAAAATGCTGCATTATACTAAATATTCTGGAAAAGCAAGTTCTAAATGGCTCAAACTGTGCTTCTGAAATTAGTAGATACCTTTGACCTTGTTTTTTGTCAGTCTCAATTCTTTATCCATAAAATGGAGATAAATTTGCTGCCTTATCTCGCAAGAATATTAGGAAAATAACACAGTTGGTGTCTGTGAAGCATTCAGGCGCTATATACTGACATGTACCATTGAAAAGCCATTCTGTCTTCAGAACAATGTTTGAATACTGTACAATAAATATGTCAGAAAAGTTCAGAGTAAGTGAGCAATGACAAGAAAACAAAATATTGAATAGCTATCACTGAATGAGCACTGTGCATGCTCATCACTGAATAAGATTAGGGTGTAAAAAGAGTATGTGTGTGTGTAACTAAACACTACAGCATAGCAAACACATTTGTAAAAGCTTAATTCAGTCCCAACATCCGATCCGAGCATCTTTGATTTTGACTTTTCCCATCTCAGGCTTTGCAAATTTATAAATGTTCTTCAAGCTTTACTTTCTGTTTAGAATATCTATAGAGAGAGAACACAGCACCGACTAAGAGGCTGTATATATGTCAAAGATTTTTTTTCCCCTTTTAACCAACAGTTTAAATCCAGGCCAGTGTAGCAGGGTTTACAGTCATTCCCCATTTGTGATATCAGTTAGCCCCTATGCAAGAGGAGTTTCTGAGTCTCAGTTCTGTTTGCTTTTCATCACCTTGCTCTGAATTCATTTGGCAGACTTGGCAAAAAGGTCAATAACTGCACAATCAAGGAAGCTGTACTACATTTCCCCTAAAGGAAGTCTTCTCCCTCACTCCCCAGTGGGGCTAGAGATGTACTAACAGGCAGTGGAGAAGGTTGGATTATTTCACTTGTCTCTGTGCTTCCCCCCTACCAGATACCCTCTACCCTGTTAGCAGAGTACTGTACATTTTTTTGGAAAGAAAATGTGACTGAAAGATCCACAAGGTGCTACCTACCCTGCACTTTTTGGAAAGAACCTGATTAACACTGGCTTCTGCTCAGACCTTCGTTTTCCATGTTTATGCCTCTTCTCATAAAATCTAAATTGTATATTGACTCTTCAGTCAAATTTCTTTTTCAGCAGGCCAACATAATAGGCATATAGCATAGTTTAAGCTTTGCTGAGGTAAAAATGGAACATCATGGACCATGGTCAGTGCCCACAGCTGTACTTAACCTTTGGAGGTTAAGTACAATATGAAGAATTGCAGGTGAAAGATACCATACCAGAACACTAGTTTTAACATGGTGAAATGCAAGAGCCGCATACCGTTACTAATGCTGTATACAAGGTCCTTTTTCTGACTACATGAATTGCTGGATTTCTCTGCATGTTTCATAGGCAAAGTGCTACAAATAAATACAGAACATTTGTTCTATTTCAACAAGAAGGTATTGCATCTCACCTGGCGACTGAGCTTTCCTGCTCTCCACGTGTTACTTCTATGCATTTTCTTCCCTCGCAGACAACAAACCCAACACACGTTCTTTCCTTGGGTCGCGTACAGCCCGTAGTGGGCTGTAGCAGGCAGTTATGTCTAACTGCACAGTCTCAAAGCCAGCAATGCACTGAACAGTCAGCACACTGTTAATATATACATTTGTTAGCTTTTTTATTGAATTCTTATCTGTATGAAGAAAGGAGCCTAAAACAGTTGTAAGGCATTGAATAAGGGGAAGCTGTATGTGTAACATGTTGTGACATAAAGAAAAACATAGCAAAAGTAGAGAATAAGGATGTTCCACACAGCGTCCTGATACAGTTTTGTAGCTGTTACTGTTATCCTGCTGCCTTCAGAAGTGTGTACATTTTAAAAGAACGGCCGCACAGCTTAGCCTTTGCCTACTACATCTTTCAATACCGCTTGCTTCATGATACCGGTTTCATAAATGATAGCACTGTGTGTATGTGTTGTTCAGCCGTGTCTTTTGACTGGCTTTCAGTGCCTCACTGTGTCCAAAACTGAGTCAGTAATTAACAAAGTAAAGTTTCAGTTTTACTTTAATTTCCACCTTTTACTTTCCCAAAGCTAAGTCATAATGTCATGTCTTTTACATACCTCTAGTGTCAAAGAACCCTCAGAGGGAGAGTTAAAATCTTTCTATTTATCCTGGTTGAAAAATAAGGTTTATTATGCAAGAACTATGTGCTTGTGGACAACCATGTAGCCTGTGTCTCAGTTTCCTCATCTGTAAAATGGATGCAATGTTTCTACAACTCACAAGGCACTGCAAGGTTTAATTAGCATATATGATTGCGTTAGGCAAATGCTGCTACTGTCACTGCTCGTTTTTATTAAAAGCTGTCAATAGAATATGAAGATGAAAGACTTAAAGAATAATGCTACAACCAGGGGGACCCCTCTGTATCTTCTGTCTGTGGTGGTGGTGATTTCCAAATTCTGCCATAAAGTAGGTGTAAACATCTGAAGAGAAAGTATTTTTATATTGTATTGACGTAGAAATCAAAGGTTTTGATGTAGCTGTTGATATATAGGCAAAACACTCACTTTTAAAGGAAACTTGCCCATAGATAGAATTAAATACCTCGAGTACATTTGGATTTTGTTCAGAAAATTTTCATGAGGAAAATCTATTCCAATGTACGGAATCCAGTATTTTGAAGTGCACTAGGAAAAAATACACAACTATTTCCACATCAGCCTAAAAGACTGTAGAGCAAGTATTCTGCCTGTGCGAGTAAACACTGAGCGGTGGGGGAAAAGAGCATTTTGAAATATGCTATGGAAAATATATTTTACTGCAATTATTCTTTTTTTTTCTCTCCCTGTTTCTCTCTCTCTCTCTCTTTCTTCTTCTCGATCTCCCTCTCTCTCTCCTGCAAACCTCCTGCCACAGCGACTGCATTTGCCTCCAGACTTGTCAGACACAGTGAGCCGCTCAAGCAAACCGAATCTGGCAGAATCCGCCAAACTGCTGAGCTCAGGATGTGGTGCGATGGCCATCGGCAAGAAGCACCTGGACTTCTAGTGATTTCTACTTAGCAGTTTCGCTCAGATTTATATGACACTCTAATTATGAGTGTTAATGACTTATATAAATATTTTTCTTAATGATTTGACCCAGCAGTCCTTAAAAATACACATTATCATCTGGTGCCTCATTTTTCTGTTCTGATTTCTTTGTACTAATTTTTGGCTTGTTTGGGGTTTGCTTTTTGTTAATACTTCTGTTACATTGGGTCCTGCTCTACTGGAAATGTACAGTATTTTGTTCTTTTCCTTAAAATATGAAAAGTACTTTTATTTTTTCATTTCTAAATGTTCTGTAAAATAAAACTGAAGGGATATTTTTCCCAAAAGAATTTTTATATACTTTTATTTAATGTTTTGTATGAATAATAAGTTAAGTTGGACTGTTTATTGAAATAAATGAATGAAACTAAGAAATTCATTGTCACATGTTATTCCAAAAGCAAATTGCACAATTACTGTTTTTAAAAGCATTCATTTCTATATTTCAAATATCATTATTAAATTTCAGAAATTATTTGCATTGTTTTATAAAATATATAATAATAATTTAAAGAAGTTTAAGATATTTTTATTCTAATGTGCCAGTAATAAAGAAAGGTTGGGTTTTAGTCAGAATGGTAATCAGTTTGCCTTATGGGTTAATTCATGTATTAAATCACAGCTGAATGGAATTTACTAAACATAGAAAAAAAGAATTGATTTCTTTATGTAGTTCAAAACAGTAATCCTAAAAAATTGAAATCAGCACTATGAAATTATGTCAACAGACATAATTCGAGATTGAAATTCAAACCGACAGCTACACTCATGCTAGAAAGCCAGAAGAGCACATTGGAGCTTGGGGAAGAGTATCACAGCATGCTGGTCTAAAGCAGGGCAGAAAATAAAACTACTGCAGGTTTCTGTACCATCATAGATGCTATTTGTGAACTTACGACTATTTTGTATGTATCTGTGCATATATCTCATCAAATAAAAACTGTTAAATATTTTTTAAACATGGATTGGATGCTTGGCAATGCTGACCTGTAAATTAAAGTGTTTTGTATGATTTCTTCTGTGGCTGACTTCCATTTTGAAAGGTAATCTGTTCTTCACTATCGAACTTCTAAGGCATCCAAGTGTAAGATTGCATTATGGTTTAAAAATTCAGTCTTTATAATAGTATATTACATGGCTGGAGTGAAACTGACTCCTCAAAGAACATGTTAATATGATGCAGTAATGTTAACTTATTTTGATGGGTTTGGAACCAAGAGTTGGTTAAGTGGTTTGCTTTTTTATGCAATCCAGGTTCTACTTTATTTTTTTCTTGACAACACTGTGTAAAACAAAGACATAGCTTTTAGAACTGTCTAACTAATATGATGAATGTCAATCACTTAAAAAACTCCACTGTAGCATAAACACATACTGTATACAGCTTTTATTCTGAATTAGAATAATTGAATCAATGACAGTGATTTGCCAGGATGTCAAATCTATCCATCATATCCTGTCACTACCAGTTTATTTTTTGTGATCAAAATCAAAAAGACTACTATTTTGTCATCAGCTATTTCATTAGTAGTAACAATCAGGTTTTCTCTTCTATATTTTTTAGATATGCCTGTTATATTTTTTATTTCTAAAGACACAAATCCTTTTTAAATCTTTTCAAAATAAAGTTTCAGAACTGAACTGTCAGTTTAATAAAGCAAAAAGACATCTACTTTCCTATGCCAATATATTTAAAATATTATCATTGATGTCTCAAACATTTTTTTTCTTTTTGTATTATGTGTAACATTGAATGGAAGTTCTCATTAGATACTTAATAGTGCCTTTTGAAAGCATGAAATAATTTAAATACGTTGGATGAAGTGATTTTTAACAAAGGTGAAGTTTTATACAGTTCAGATTTTTAATATAAATAACACAAAACACAGTAT
Source organism: Apteryx mantelli (assembly GCF_036417845.1). NCBI lineage: Eukaryota > Metazoa > Chordata > Aves > Apterygiformes > Apterygidae > Apteryx > Apteryx mantelli. Next base: position 33,418,579 of record NC_089981.1, on the reverse strand, counting down.
TTCTTTGTGAAATATGAAGTCAAAGGGCATATAAATTGCTGCCAACGTATTTAAATAGGTCATTGACTTAACATGCAGGAGGGAAGATATCATGAAAGTCACAGTCAATTTCCAGTTAACATATTAGCTGAAGACTGTTAGCGAGTAGTGTGAGCATTGCACATGTGTGTGTGTGTAATTCCTATGCACTTAAAAGACTTCAATTTCAAAAACTTTAGTAGGGGAGTGTTGAGGCTAACAAATATATTGAATAATAAAGAGAACTCCTACTGCAAATCTCGATTAAGCTTTTTCTGAGTAACTAACCATGCTTTGTAAAAGAAGTGTTGCAGTATACAGATGTACAGTGTTGTTTACCTAAGGCAAAAACATGTAGCAAAATTTCTCCTCTTTTCTTCCAAAATTTTGTATCAGTTACAGCAGCATATGACAGTGACTTGGCTTATCTAGTAAACTCTTATGTGAACTAATGCTATGTATGTGCTACCTGATAGTATGTAAGATGAAGAGCTCATTTATTACACCAGAAGACCGCCATCTCTCGTTTTGACTTGGGAAGCAGGAGCAATGCTTAGATGGTGATTTTCTGTGAATTTTCCCCATAACCACTCCATGGCTGTCAAAGTCCTGTCTACAAAACCCCTTCGGTTTCTTCTTCTCTTGATTTGAAGACAAATGCTCCAAGGGAGCATCTCAGGTGATGGGAGGAAGGGCGCAGCCTCTCTCGACAGCCTGGTGTAATGTGTTACCAGCTCCATTTGGCATCTTCAGAGCCCCCTTGTTGACTTGGGTGGAGAATTTGCACAAGAATGAGCGCAACCCTGTCTTGTGCTCAGGGGGCTCTTTTTGCTCCAGAGCAAGCGTTACTGATTGCGGTGCAAGGTCTTTTTGTTCCTTGCGATTTTGTAAGCAGAACTTCCTACTTTTTAACAGGCTACAAACTGAAACCACCTAACTCAGTAAGGAAACAATAGCATCATTCCAGTGAAGACATTCCAAATTCAGAGTTAGAACCTGATCTTTACAGAATTGTGACACACAGTCAAGAAAGCAGTAATGAAATTTAAAACATTGTGCCTTTAATATGTCAAACAAGAATTCTTTATATAATTTCTGTTGTGTTGAGGTTTTCAAAATATAAGTATTTGGAACATGAGAAGAATATTATGCTAGATTAAGTCTTTTTCTATGTTTGTAAAGAAATTTGAAAAGCAATTTCAAGGATGCAGCTGAATTCAATTTTCTGTAACAGTAGCTGCAAGCATCTGAAAATGGCCATTGAACTACTTCAAATTTGATACATATGGTACTATGCCACTGATTTCATCTTTGAATTTAATACGAAATAGCAGTGTTGTTTCAAACACAGCTTTTGGAAAAGTGTAAAAGTCTAACTTGCAAAAATCCTGTACTGTGCCAATATTGGAAAGTGGTCTGTTAATCAAGTATTTCTGAAACCACAAGGTTGTAATACATCCCTGTAAAAATGTATATATATTACATACATTACATGCACGCTTTAAGCCAGTGTTTATCCAGGATCACATATTAGAAGTTTAATAAAATGTTCTTTTTCCTGTGTTGGAGAAACACCATCCATATCTGCAGAGCACAATAAAAATAGGAAAGAAGTGACTTTTATCCCTTTAAAAGATAGTGGAAGCAAATACTATCCCCACATGACTTCTCTTGGGTTTGATATTTTCTGATGTGGGCTATCAGAGTGCAGGACTTACTTACATTTCTCTGCTTTTTTTATCGTACTGAGTACATGGTTGATGCTTATTCAATAATAAAAGTACCTGTGCAGAAAAAGAATGAACGTGAATCCTCTTCATCTTAAGAAAAAAAAAGGAAAAAAAAAAGCAACTTGGATGAAACAAACAAACAAACAAACAAATCCTACCACTATTTTTTGAGTTTCTAATCTAATTTAAATAAATGTTAGTTAGATTTTTTTAAAAGAATGGTTCATTAATACTGTGGATACCTAGATCTGTATTCCAGCATCTGAAGAGACAGACAGATTTTCAAAAGTGTTGAGCATCAAGCATCCTGGACCATCTGCTGAAAACTTAGCTACTTATTTAAGCTCCTCTTTTAAACAATTTTGAAAGTTACTATGCACATCAAACTAATTTGCAGACCTTTTATTTATATGAAAATACAGACATCTTTTGGGCATTTTACATTTTTTTTGCAGATGTAATTTCTGGTCCTGTAGAGCTCAATCTAGAAAAATCTTCCAGAGAAGTCAGTGATCATTTAGACCAAGAACAAGCTGATCGGATTAGGTCCAGTGGACCTTTCTAAAAATGTTACCAAGTCTGGAGAATTTGTAGCTGCATATTACTCTATAAGAGTTTTTTTTTTTTTTTTTAATATCTTCTGGCATTGAAGGTAAATGTTAAATCCAAAATGTATTGAGAATTAAAGGAAAGCTCTTCACTCTAAATAATCTGGCAGAGTTTTAGCCTGAATATTCATGCCCTCAGAATGCTATCAGCACTTAAACCATCAGAGGTATTCCTGTAAGTCTTGAAACAGGTGAATTTTGATTTACTTTCATCTACATGTACCCTTTTGGGGCGGGAGGGGTCAGATTGGCGCATACCACACACAGTATATCCGAAAGCTCTTCCTTGCTGAAATCTCACTGAGTTAGACTTAGCGCAAAAGAGAAGGGAGGTCTGTTTTGGTTTTAGATACAAGATCGAGCTATTTTTAGTGCCAATGTTTAGGAAAAGCCATGATTGTGTGGAGAAAAAGCTGTAAATTTGTTCTAAATATATTGCTTGAGTGAGACTTTTCTGTAGTTCTTCATATGCCTTTGTTTATATTATTGAAGCATCTCAGAGCCATTACTCGTAGCCCAGGACTCTCTCGGGCTAGGCACCGCTCTTGGCCTGGAGCTTGAACCAATGCAAATCACAACTGCCATCCTGCCCAATTTTAAATCGATGGGTCAGATGTAATTCTAGCAGGAGCTGCTGTGAGTGCTGGGCCCCATTGCTTCCAATTAAGAGTCGTGACTGGAAACTGCAGCTCCACCGCTTGGTTGCTGACCAGTGAAAGGTGCACGGGTCAGCTCCCTCCCTGGACAGCTTCCACATCTGTAGGGAACCAGCAGATGAACTGGTCAGCCAACAGCAGCTGTACATCTGTTATCCAGCATGTATAATCAAATTCCTGCCACCAAATGGCCTTGCACTTGGAAAAGCTAAACTAATGCATAAAGCTGAACTCAGTCAAGATCAAACTGAGAGTGATAGGCAGAGGAAAGCACTTGAAAGGCTTCTCAAGCACAGTGTGATTTCCATTCATAGTGCTTCCTAGCCTAAATCCAGGATAGTTCAGCAATTTCGGAAAACCACTTGAATGAAAAGGAGCTTGACAATAACCTCTTGGAGCACAGTGGAGTACCAAGTCCATCTGCATGGGAGACTGTGCTCAGGAGTCATCTCAAAACCCCAGTTCTTCCCAATGAGCAAAGAATCATAAATATGGAGTTTCAAACATGCACCATAAATATGTCAGCTTCAAGAAAGCAAATAAAACTTTAACATTAAAAAAAACACTGGGAAAGAGGATGCAGGAACAAGCAGTATGATAGTTGGTCACAACTAATGCGTGACATAGGCTCTTGGACAGCACAGCACAGAAGCACACTAAAACAATGTATGCGATGGAATAGAATATTAAATGCATCAGTTTTACAGTCCTGGCCCAAACAAAGCTCTGTGAAGTTTTAAATTTATCCCTGCCCAAACAAGTGTAAATCAACAACAGTTCGTGCAGAGTAACTGAATCATAAATCAGAAAATAATCAGACTCAGCAGAAGTTTAGTTTAAGTAAAAATTGCGGGGTTCAAATGCATAGTTTGTAAAGGAACACTATTGACTTAAATATGGAGAAATCAAAGCGTACAACTTGCTTCTTTAAAAGCAAAATGTTATAGAATTTAAATGACTGAATTTTTATTTACTCCAGTCTGACAGAGGGGAGTTTTAAAAACCTTTCCTTGCTGTACTTGAAACCCAAAACTGCAGACTATAGAATCTGAGTGTAAAGCCAGCTTTGCAGAGAGAAATGTAAAGAGTTAAAAACATCAACAGTTACAAAGAAAAAAATATAAATTTTCTTCACTTGTGATAAACTAACATATGAATTGCAACAACCTAAAGAAGTTTATCTGCTGTATGTGATTCCATATAAACCATAATCTTTCTGGTGCCCTATATGTAATTTCTATGCAATAGCTGATCATAAACTTCTCAAAAGCCGTTGGCGCAGGCCTGATGTGAAAGAGGTTATCTGTGAATCTACAAGCTCCTCTGGTACAGCTGGAAAAGCTCGTATGTCCCAAGAGGGGAAAAACTGCAATTCACAACTCGTACACATTTTAGCTGCTTGAATATACGTGAGGTTTGGCAGGTGCCTGGAGGCAATTGCAGCCTCTGCTGGAGGAGTTCCTGCAGCTTTTGGCTCCTGCCAGGCACGGAAAGGTAGCTGGAGTCCTTGTGGGCTCCCACAAAAACCTCCGCTCACCATCTCACCCCACTGCAATTTGGTGTCACAGGTCAGGTCCCCACGCCTGAGAAACCATAAACTCAACCATCCCAGCAAAAAACAATATTGTAATCATCTTTTGTGTGCATGATGCACCTCCATCACACAAGCCACAGATGTACGTCTTTACCCCCCCCCCCCCCCCCCCCCCGTTCAAAATTATGATCATCTCACCAAGCTGTCGTGGTGCAGTCTTACCCAGAGGGGAGAAGGGAATAATATGAAAGGCCCCTGAAAGTCTTACTGTGTTCAGGTAAAATATAGTCATTGGTGATTCTTAATGAAACATCAGGGAAAGCAGGGTTCTTGGGGAATTTCCTTTAAAAGTCCAGCTTTTAAAGAAACAAGGGTTCTGGCAACTGGCCTTCTCATGACAAATTTGTCATACATGTCAGCTGTACATATAAAAAGACTGATCAATGGTTTCATTTCTTTGCAGTTTCGTTTCTGCAGCCTCTATGAAAACACCTTCATCTTTCAGGGGATCGCTCCTGAAAAGCGTCATAGGACAGTGAACTGCGCGAAGGAGCTGTGCTCTGATTGAGGACAGGGTTCGGTTTGCGGGGGGGGGGGGGTTGTTTGGCCCTTTACTGCCACACAAGGGTATTTCCATCCCTCTGCTATTTTCCAGTACTCTATCTTCTTTAAGAACTACTAAACAGGTAACATGTGAGAGCCTTAACTAGCATCATTCCCCAGCAGCAATCTAAAGTGAGCTTTATAATGAGCTCCATGCTTTATTTTCCAGCAAGAGAGGAGGCCCTTTTCCTCCAGCACCGCCAGGGCAGGGGCTCCAGTGGCCAGTGCACACTTCAGCCCAGGATGCGCTATTGGGGCTGCCTTCTCGCAGCAACGAGAAACACAAATGCTCGCCATGCGAACAAGACCTAACAGCATTTACAGTCTCTACTCTTAATTCTGTAAATCATATGCCTTTTTTTATTTGGGGGGGGGGGGGGGATTTGCATTTGGGTACATTTGCAGGTGACAGTCACAGTTTTGACTGGAAACAGGACTGCAGGAGCTCAGTAAGCAAGCAGGTATCTTGTCAAAGAAGCATTATTTAGAAAGATGATGCTATGCCATTCCCTTTGGCTCCCAATCAACATGCTTCCCATTTCACCACTGTCCTGACAAATAGCCACTATTATGAAACTACTCCAAGTTGCCAAGAACATATAAACCTTCCTAGCTGGGTTTCTAAGGCAAACAAAAAGCACTTTTCATTTTTAAGAAATGCCCATGTGAAAGGAGGGCCATGAGATTCCTTATGCCTTTAGCACTGGCAAGCGGCATAGAGCAGAAGAGACTTAATAAACTGCACGTGGATCTGTGCTCAGCTCCTGCTGAAGCTGAGGACAAGAGCAAAGGGAAATGAACTGGAGGGGAAGAAAAAAAAAAGAAGAAGACATTCTCAGTTTTACTACTAGTGTTTATACCTTGGAAACACAGAAAAAAAAATTAAACCTTAAAATAATTCTAAGGCAGCATATAATACCCAGAGAATGTGAAATAAAGTGTTTTAGTCAGTAATATCAGCAAATCAATCAACAAAAAATACCAAAACCTGTGGCCGGGGAAGTGAAGGAAACAGAACCAGCAGCATATGAAGGCCCCAGGGAGGGGATGTGTGTAAGCAGTCCCAGGTTTTTCCTTGCAAATCTCTAACCTTGCCCTGAAAGATAAATTCAATGTTGGGCTGCCTAGACTAAACCAACCCATAGGGGAATTTTGCTCATATTGTAAATAAAGACATAGTTAAAAAGGAGCAGTGAAATCCCCTCTCTGCCAGTCCCCAGGCTTTACAACCTGGGTAAGAAAGCAGCTCCTCCTGTCTCATTAAGTGAGGCACACGCTGACTTGTGCTTACCTTTTAAAAACAATTAGAACTGGTATCAGAACAGAGCAAGGTAATCCTGGCACGTATGTCACCGCATGCATGCCTGCTTCACCATTGGCATGTATGGCTCATCAGCTGCCTGCTCCGCACAGTAACTGTTAGGTTAGCAGCCTTTTCACTTGTAAATGTAAATATTGTATCTAGAACACCGTTTTTGAAATAAAAAATACAGTGTTATTAAGACAGTGCTCACACATCAATTCTTGTGTGACTATAATTTGTGAAATGCCTTAGGAGAGGCTTATAAATAAAGTATAAGGTGTTATTATGAAATACGTTTTAACCTAATGCACAGAAATGTCTTGTTCTTATTGAAATCAATAGCAAAACTCCCACTAATTTCAGTGGTAAAAGGAGGAGACCCTTGGAAATATGCGGGTGACACGGCACGATGCATTCTTGCGTATTGCAGGCTTCATAAGTATCGCAGCGCTGAAGGAACAAAGTGCATGGAAATGGGTATTAGATGCTGTTCAGAGCATGCTGAAGATACTAATTTACTGCTCATGCTCCTGTTATTGGTGCCTGACCAGGCAGCCTGTAGCCCTGCGCACACACGTGGGCGCAGCTCCCTCGGCCTTGTGGCCCTCCAGCGCTGGTGCAGCGCTGGTGCGAGCCGAGCGGTGTTGGTTCTCGTGCACGGTCTCTCCCTGAGCACAGGAAGAGGTTGGTGCCAGAGCTGTGCCGGGCGCTGCGGTCCCGCCACCTCCCTGCGCCCCGGCGGCTCTCGCGGGCAAGCACCACTCTGGGGCCCAAATGCCCTACCGTGTCCCCCGTGTGCAGCCAGCCGGGGATTTTCCCGGCCACCCTCCTTCCACAGGGCACAGTAACAAGCCAGTGAGCCAGAAACATCTCCCCCTGCCACCGTGCGCTAACCTGCCACAGAAATGAGCTCCATGCTCATCCACATGCGTAACTGCTCTGTGCTTCTTCCCATTGCAGAGCTGAAAAAGGCTGTATATGTACACTGTGATGTGTCCAGCTCCTGCTTTCCCTAAAAACCCTTCTGAAAGGCCATACAGGGCATGCTAGTGCTGGCGTGCTGCCGTGGGTTAGCAGCAACGTGACCACAGGGCCCAGCACGAGGCAGCCGGGAAAGCCGGCGAGCAGCAGAGATGGGCTCGGCCGCGGCAAAGCCATCTCTGCACTAATATCTGAGCCTGCAGAAGCTATGACTATCTCACAAAAGCTCTCAGGGGAGGCCAGCATGGCAAGCTCATTTCCATTTTTGGTTAAGCAGAAGTTGGCATTTAGATAACCAACTACATTAGTAGATATAAATACGCTAAGTGGCTATATAAATGCTGGTTTTGTACCTATAATTAATTGTCCCCAGAATCAATTTAGCTATGCAAGGAGGGACCTGCCTATTGTGGTGTTCAATGTGAGCTAGCCATATCTTATAAATATATAATGTGTGTGTGCATGTCTGATAAAAATATATATAAATTAAAAAAAAATCTCCCTTTGTAATTAATATTTTCAAATTGATGGCTTCCAGGTAATTAAAACTATTTAATGGTGCTGTAATGAATATACTTATAACAGACCGATATCAATTAAAAAGAAAGATTTTAATCTATTTTTTTGCATGGTTTTGCTTGCTTGAGGCTCTTTATTTTATTAGCTATCATATTGTGCTTTGAGCAAAGCTGCTCTTTGTCTCTAAAGGATTTTGCGTTTACGTGCGTTTAATCCTGTCGGCAGCGTAGCGATTACCTCAGCACCACAACTTCTGCTACTCGAAGTTGACAATGCAGCGTTATCGGCAGTTACAAATATGCTGGACAGGCAGAAAGCAAAACACAAGCAGCCTAGATAACATCTCTGCTTTACAAAGGCCGTTTGTGACGCCTGTGCTTTGACTCCAAACTCCCTGTGCATCGGCTTTTTAATCACGGGAGCCGTTTTCCAGCGCTGCGTCGCGAGCCAGGGCTGCGCGACAATAAGCCGGCTTCCGGGACAGGGGCATGTTTGGCTTTCGCCGCCAGTGACGGCAGGCCTCGCGCTTTCAGTAGCCGGCTGCGGCTCGCATTGGCGCTGCCTGTTGATTTGTCTTCTCTCATTATTCCTTGACGTGCGGCTCCCACCCACGCCCACGCTAACAGCCCGCGCACAAAGCGCACCGCGGCATTAACCAGGTTACAAGTTCAATGGAAAATTGCACTGGGACTGGGCTGTGTGGCAATAGGAGGGGACAGCATTCACACTCCCAAAGAGCTTGTTAACAACACAGCTGGTCTGGTTTTTTGACACCCTAATAAAAACAATTTTTTAAAGTAAGGAATGTGTACTTGTGTGTGTATGTGTCTATGTACTTTATATATAAATACTGCAAACACACACACAGACACGCACACGCACGCGCACGCACGTTGCGTCTCCACGTTTGCTATCCCACTGCCTGGCATAATTCAAACTCCCCACTGAAAACTCTGCTCGAGCCGGGAGTTCATGCAGAACGTCCCCAGAAAACCTGGCTCAATAAACAGCCTCCTCCTGGCCTCAAACTGCAGTTAGGTAAGGGAAACCTATCTTCTTTTTCTTAGCCCAAATTACAGGCTGATTGAAGTGCTAAAAGTCTATAAAAATGTTTTCTGAGAACCCTCCTTATTGAAAACTGAAAATAAATTCAAAATAAAGCTTAGTAAGATTAACCTAATACAATAACAAAAGTTGCAACACCACACTATAAGGTTAAAAAGAAAATAGTATAATAAAGGAAATACAAAGGCTTTGGCATGGTTTTTACAATCAACAATGGTTAATTTTGATATGTAGTTGTGAACAACTTCAAAACACTTAAGTTTAAAACTCTTGCAAGCACTTTTAATTGATTAGGAATGAATTCTAGATGCACAAAAATGATTGGACTGTGAACAGTAGTACAACTATATCTAAGAACAATTAACTTTTGCCGACCAAAAAAGAAACGTATGATGCATGAAAATGTGTATAAAACATCTATAGAATATTCTTGTCAAATATAAATGAAATTAACTTTATTATAGAAATCATTCTGGGAGATTTCTAGGGAAGACAAATACTTACATTTCGACATAAAACAAATTGGATTATATCGAAGACACAATCTACCTTTTATCTATCAAACTCTTTCCTTCATCGAAGTTCTCTCTTAACCCTTGTTTGCACATAGCTTCATCCGTTAACAACCTTTGGAAATACCAACAGATATTTTTCTTACATAAATCTAGTGCGTATTGTTCCAGGTTTAATTATATGCAATGGAATGATACAAACTTGGAACATCAATCCATAATCTATGAATAGATTGGTAGAAGTATTCGATATATCTTGATAAAACTCTTAAATTCGTGGCAAAGCTTGTTGATCATGGCTTCTTTTTTTTTTTTCTTTCTTTTTTTTTTAAACAACTTCATGACCAACACAGATCAAACATCCATCCAGTCTACATTGTTCTTTGTTTTCATTATAACATACAAATGCCCATTTACAAATAATACACCAAAATGAATAAAAGTTTGGATACCAAAATGAAGATTTGTTCCAACTGATATAATGCCTTCAGTGTACAAAGGTCCATGTTAAAGTCTTTTCCATGTGTTACAGCATAGGGCACAGTTGCAGTACAGAAGTACTCTGAGAGCCATTCTTCCTTTATAAAATACTGCTGAACATCCAACTGTTGTCCATATAGTCATTTACAGAATTAACACATGTTTTACTGTAATCTTGGCCAGTATTGAGACATGTCAGGTTCACTGCCAGGAACTTGAACTGGAACTGACACTCCAGGGGAAATGAGACCTGAAAATTGAGTGGGAAAATGGATATTTTAGTTTTTCTATACATAGCACAATTTGTGCTTTGCACTTTCACAGAGTTGTGCTTGTATCCTGGTAAGTATTGAATCTCGCCATCTACCAGCTTGCAGAATCCGGGGGGAGGGGAGTATATTTTAAAAATCTGTGCACATCTAACTGATTTGTTGTTATAAATAAACTGTTGTGCTTTGAGATAAATGGCAGAGCCTCAGCTCATTTATATCAGTTGGGAATTCAGCCCAAAATACACCAGACATTTCTGTTTTTTCTTAAATGTGTTTAGCCTGCCCCTGTTTGCACTCACGCTTACCCTTTTTCACCCTATCTTGCCTTATTAAGCATAGATTAAAATTTCTACAGATTATTTGCCTTTTAGATAACTTCAGATCTTTAGCAAAAAATAGCCTCTTGACATAGACACTGTAAACACGTGTTCAGTCCTGCAGTTTCACATACACTTATCTTCATGGGTGTGAGTAACTGCGCTGAAATTCAGCATTCAAACACTATGCCTTAACAGCAGCAGAATTTAATTATACATTTAAGATTTTGCAGGATTGGGGCCTCACTGAGAAGCTTTTCACTGTACCAGTGTTAGAATACTATCTCCGTTAAGCAGTCATCTTTCATCTGTCCCTTCAGCGGCAGCTTAAAAATCAGACTATCTGCACTAACCTGCAAGGTTATACCTTCTGTCTTCAGCCCTGTTCCACAGCTACCAGACCCAATAATAACAGGATTGGGCCTTCTGGGAGGGACACCGCTCCCAACAAGGGAACACATGAAAAACCAGCTGGCACGAGCCACCAAAGCACCCTAGCAGAAGAAGGGGAGGTGTGACGGGCCACTCACCTGTGGAAGTGGTGCCAGAGGTGCCCATCGGCTGGCTGTTCATGTGTGTCTGCATGTGCGGAGGTGTGTAGGTGTCATAGCTCCGGCCGTTCACGGATGGGCTGGTGGGCAGCATGCAAGAGTAGGAGGAGGTCTGACTGGGTACGGGGGGCTAGGGGAGCAAAGCACAAAGCAGCGTTACGTGTCTGCGCAGCTAAACGTGACATTAAGCTCTTCTGGCTGTGCCTGCCGGCCCTTGGGAGCAGCACAGGGCATCGTTTCCTCTGCATGAGCACAGAGGAGCCACATTTTCAAACCTGGGTGCCTAAATCTTAATCCCTGTTTAGGGATTCAGAGAAGCTTTTTGGAGGTTCTCAGGCCGCAGAATTGGTGTTGATAGTCACTGGCACATCCTCAGATACACTTGGAGAGCAGATCATTACATCTAGATGCCTAAATAGGGTGTTGGATATTGAACTTAAGGAATCTAAGTCTGAACACTAGCCATGTTTGTATTTATGTAGAGGGAAAGAGGTCTCATGCTCTTTGCAGCCACAGTAGGGCTAGGGCCTCATCTCCCATTTCATGGTGTAACTCAGCAAATAATTCCTGGGGCACACGGCATGGAGCCTGGCTACGTGGCATTAGCCATACGAGTGCTTGTACTTATGCATGTTGCACATTTACACGCACACACACACAACATGTGTATTCATCTATACAATAATATAACATGTGCATTGAGCTATATAATAAGTTTGCAGTCACCCCGAACTTATGCCAACAGTCTCCTGTACTGCCCGAGGCCAGACATCTCCATCTACCTTGGCGGCAGGGCTGTGCGGGGAGCTGCTTCCCCGGGGTCCTGGGAGGAGTCAGGGCCCCAGGGCCACTGCAGCACAGCGCTGCGAACCTGTGAGATGGGGCAGGAGAGTGGGGAGAGGGAGCAGGCTGAGCAGTCCTGCTTCGAGAGCACGAACCCCGACAAGTCGGCACCTATTGCCTCCGCCTGCACGTCCCTGACACGCACTGTCTGCAAAAGCACTGACAGCCTCCCTCACCGAATACGCAAACCAGGGCCATCTGCACAAACGGGCTCCAGGAGAACCCGTAACACACTGCGTTTCTGCCGAGAAACACTGACGATTCAATTGCCAAAGCTCGCACTTCTAAATTACGTGGCCGTCATGCGGCCATGACCACGTCGGCAGGAATTTCCAGAGCGGCTCGCACACGCCAGGTCCCTGCCCAGGTGCCTGACATTGCTCTGCCAGCGCAATAAACACCCCGACCAAGGAGAAGCGATGAATCAGGGGCCTTCTGCTTCCCCTCTGCCAGCAGCCTTTGATCTTTTGTCATCTGCTCTCAGCCTTCGGCGAACTGCACTCCTGGCCTCACATATCACGAAATAACAACTTCGCCAATGTAATTTCTTTCCATGAACTTGAGAGACTCTAACTTTATTTGGTTAATTTTGGTTCAGCAATTAGTAACATAGTAATTGCCACAGTGAAGGAGTCACACTCGGTCTAATCTGCTCGCCTGTCTCCAGCAGTGGTCAATGCTGTGTGCCTCAGACAAAGCTGTAAAACTCCCGTAATTGGCCAGCACCTTCCTAGGCCAACCCCACCATTAAAAAAGGAGGAATTTTGCATCTGAAAGGTCTATAGAAACAGACCCCAAAGGAATAGATTTCTTCCTAACCCAGCTGGTGATCAGCTAATGCTTTCAGGCATGAGGATTGACAGCTCTTGCAATTCTGGCTTAGCTAGCATAACCACTGATGCTAATCACATCCTTCCCTTTCTCAGGTGTTCCTAATGTGCCTCCGCCACATTACCTAAGCAGAAAAGATCTAATCCTTCCAGCATTTTATTAAGTCTGTAATTTCAACAATACTGCAACAGTGAGTTCCATAGGTTAACTGTAATTTTCTGAAAAAGGTATTTTCATGCTGAATTAGTTGCCTTTTAATTTTGAGGACCTTTTCCTTTTAAAAATGCTGGAAAAGGACTTGTCAGAGTGCCAGTACCTAGTGCCACCCTTTCCCTTGTGATTCTTCCCTGACCGAAAGAGGGCAGCTCTTCTCAAAAGCAGGGGAGCCTTTGGTGCCCAGCTCCAGCAGCGCGTGTTGCATTTGCGGCCCCCCTGCTTCGTGGGCAGGAGCAGGCCCTGCGGCCCTCATGCACCCAGAGACACCGCCCTGGCTTTGGACCTGTATCTTTTTTGCGCCGGCAGCATGTCACTTACTTGCATAGGCAGGTTGTTAGCCATCGTGAAACTAGGCATGGGCGGCAGAGCACTGTACGTGTTTGTGAGTGCCGTGTCTGTTCTGCCCAACATGGAACCTGATGTGAAAGAGGAAACTATAATAGAATAGACAGATAGACGAGCGCATTAGTTTAACCACAATTAAAAACGACAATAGAGTCTCAGAGTCTAATTTTCCCAAGAGGATGAATTAATAGGAGCAGATTTGCCATATTACCGGGGGTGGTTGGTTGCGGAATAGGTTGGTAAACGCTCGTGCTGAAACTACTGCTGATGGGAATGTGGCTGGGAGTGTTGCTCGCTTGTCTTCGCTGATTCCTCAGTTTCTCTTCCCTTCGCCACTTGGCCCGTCTGTTAGAAAACCACACCTGAAAATACAAGATTTTAAAGACGTAAATGACCTAACGAAGACCAGAGGCATATGGTCCCCCCCATATAACACAAGGCAGCGCTGGGACAAAGCTATCTGGCAATGGAGCAAAGCAGCATGCTAATGCAGACCACATCTGCTGTTATTTTCCGGAAGGAAAAGGTAGACAAATATCCGACCGTAAATAGTGGCTTCCCTGTACTTTGAAAAGCCAGTAATAAAAACATTATAATAGTAATAGTAAAAATAATAGTAGTAATAATTACACAGCAGCTTCGGTACCTGTATTCTTGCTTCAGGCAGGTCTATTTTAGCAGCTAGTCTCTCTCTTGCAAACACATCGGGATAGTGGGTTCTCTCAAATTCTGCCAAGGGAAATATTATTGTATTAGTTATAAAGAATTAGAGCGGCTGACTGTAAAGTCACAATCATTTTTACACTACCTATGCTCTCAGTTCTGATAAGAAACATTGCTGTGAAAAAAAAAGTTGAACTTTCTCCACATGTATGTTAGAAACAGTGACACCTTGCCTGCTAGGGAATATCACTAAGAGCATTTGCAGGATTGGGTCCAGCACTAGCATCTTTCAGGAAAGGCTGAGACAGAATAATTGGGCTTCTGCCTCCGCTTTGGGGGTGCCCGATGCAGCTCTGACCCTGCCACCACAAAGTGAAATGGCACATAACTGATTAAGAGCAGAAGATGGGACCAAAGACCTGTCCTGGCTCAAAGAGAAGGTGCGTCCAGGCCAAATCAGGGAAAAGGGCATCTGCCACTGTCAGCAGCAGCCCCGGGACAGGGAATTAGCACGAGGGCGAGCAGGGAGCAAGCACTGCCAGCACACAATGGCTGAGGCCGTGCTGCCCTCGCTTCCCGGCACGCAGAAACACGGCCCCGAGCTGCCAGCGGAGCCCGAGCCCCCAAGCTCGCGTTTACCCCCACGCCCAGGGTGGGAAAGAGTTTGCAGAGAGGAAAAAGAGAGGCGTCAGGATGTAACTCTGATTTTTCAGTATAACATATCCTAAATACATTCCCTTTGAACATCTTTTTATAGCTTTTCAGTACATACTACAGCCAACAATAAAAGTCTGCAGTGTGAGGAATAAAATAAAATGGAGGGAGCCACAGACTTAAAATATATACATACATAAATATATATATATAAAGCGCATGAATGCCATGCTTCTGTTTTGCCCTTAATATAGCACATTTTGCTTTTCTCTGCTACTTTAGTCATACAGAAATGTCACTCACCTTTCTCAAGGGCTTCGATTTGCTCTTGGGTAAAGGATGTCCTATTTCTCTGCAGCTTTCTTTTCAGCTGAAGTCTCATTTGGGCCTCGTCTGAATCTTCTCCATTAGAGCTGATGGAGTTAGTGTTTTCCCCTCCTCCCTCCTGTTGCGGGCAGCCATCTGCAGAAATAAGAGTAGGAAACTGAAATGCAGTTTTAAGACTCCTATCAAAGAAATAATGCAATTGTAAACAAGTTCAGCCATGTTTGCTGACGCCCTTTCTTAAAAAAGGTCTCGATTATCAAAGTAATATTGCACTAATGACATAGGTAATATGGAAACATTTCATTTTCCAGTGTTACCGTAAACATTAGAGATGAAGAATTACAATCATATGGTCTTAATTTCATTTTATTTTCCCTCTAAAATAAAACCTGCATAAAAATACTTTCCACTCAAAGTGATTCTTTATAAGGATCGTTACTAAAGTGCCATGGCAGTCTGCTCTGGCTGCTGAATTTATTTACCTATTGCTATATTTAAAATAGTGATGTTCAGTATTTCAGATTATCTATAATCAGTAATTCCTATCTAATCAATTAGATGTTGATAGGTTTGCAGAAAATGCTATTAAGAAACCAAACCAAGCTTGTAATCTTTTTAAAAAAATATTTATCCAGTTTTTATTTGAATTCTGCACAGTCAATTTCATTTTAAAGGTTGTGAATTTAGAAGTGCCTGCATTGTTCTGCAGTTTTATTCAACTATTGTATGAGTGTGCATTGCCTTGACACCTATTACTGAGCACAGCTGTAATTATATCATCACCAAGAACAGGCTATAATTGCTGAAAATGGAATTTTATATTTAGATAAAAGGACTGTCCATTCTTTGTAATGTGTTGCACCAGAGAAAAGTAAGATTTCTTTTAAAATTTTAACATGTAATTTTAAAAGAAATAGTACCGAGTTCACTAACTAGCTAAATATGCTATTCTGCAGCTGAACGTTTGGCATATCATTTAAGTGGTACATTTTTAATTAGGGCATTTCCACCACTTTTAATGTAATTTCTATCATTAAACAGGGGAAAGTTTTATTGTGTTCTCGTTTCTGTTGGACGTAAAGATGTGTACTCGGTCTGGCTGTCTTTCAAAGTAGCTGCAGACACCTAAGCCGGTTTGCGACAGAAACGGACGTTTCTGCTGAGGCAGAAAAGTCGTTGTCCCTAAATTAGCTCTCCCTCTCTTTTCAAAGCATATTTTTCGAGGCGTTTTGATGTCGCATAAAGGGGAGAGGGAATAAGGGCCGCATGGGCTACTTATGCTAATTTGCTTTAAAAGTTACGCTAAAAATAAATAGCAACACTCCCGTTACATCCTTTAAATATTGTGGGAAATCAACTTTGAAGTAATATCATTTATAATCGGCTAACAATAGGCCCAGTCTTCAAAGCGTCGGGAGAATTGTGACAGAATCTGGTAGGATCCTTTCAAACACTTTGAAATGTTTTAAAACCCCAACTTTCTCCCCCATTTAAGCAGTCGGATTCATCTACAGTGGTCACCATATGGGCGTCCGCGGATCTATTGAGATGACCACCAACACTTGAATAGCGCGGGGCTGCTTTTCAGCGGGACACAATGCCGCCGAGCCGGGGGGACCGCGCCGCGCCGGGGCCGCCGCCCGGGCCGGCTCCCGTGGGCAGCGCCGGGGGCCGCGGGGCCGCGCACAAAGGGGCCCCGGGCCGCGGCGCCGCTTTGTGCCCGGGGAGCCGCGCCGCAGGCGGCCCGCCCCGGGCCGAGCCCCGCCGCCGCCCTCATTAATCACTGTCGCCGCCCGCGCCGCGCCGCGCCGCGCCGCACCGCCCCGCGCAGCGCAGCCCCGCGCCGCGCCGCGCCGCGCCGCCCCGCGCAGCGCCGCCCGGGCGGGGGGCGCCCCGAGCGCGTGCGGGCCGCGGGCGCGGGCTGCCGCCGCCGCCGCCGCGCGCCCCCCGACGGAGCCGCGGCCGCCGAGGCACCGCGCGGCGCGGAGCCCCCGCCAGCGCCGGCTTGAAAGCAGCGCGGACTGTCCCGACCCCTTTCTTTCCGGGAGTCGGCCCGGGCGCCTTAAGCTCCGAAATCAAGGGCTTTTTTCCTACACCCCCCCTCCCGTCCTTTCTTAACTTCTAAAGCAACATTTTTTGTAACCTCGGGAAGCTTCGTCTTGAGCCGCTTCCTTTTTTTTCCCAAACGGGCGCTTTTTAGCCCTATTTAGCGAGCTAAAAGTTTCATAGAGAGTTAAACTCGATTATGATTATTTAAAAACCCCACGCCAGACAATTAAGATATCTTCTTTTTAGAAGGGGGCCTTTTTATGCCCTAAAAGAAACGATCTCAATGGGGCTGTTCCACCTTCCAGACCTAATCCGTAAGAAAGCGAGTGAATGTCCGTCCCTATTATCCTATCGCTAGACCATCTGACGCTGGGTATAGGATTTGTTTCCTGGAAGAAAAAAAAAAAGACGCTGGGAAATAAAATCATTCCTTAGTTTCTTAGTGTCTTAATCAGTGAGGCGGAAAACAAGCAAAAAAAGATAGCAAACCAATTGCGGCACCTCTCAGCTATAGAGCTGGGATCAAAACATTGTAGCATCTGTTGAAAGAGAAAGTGTCTAAATCCTATAGAAGGCTTTAGTCTTATAAGAGAGGGAGGGGAAAAAAAAGATAAGAAATAGTGTCTCGGTGATCCCTAAAACCACTAAATCACTGGAGAATTTCTCCCGGATAGAAATGTCTCTTTTTGTTCTGTCAGCCCTCATGTATCCATTATTTTATTCACTGCTGCATGGCGTTTATCAGATTGAGACCATATTTGTACCCCTCTGAGACCTAACCTTGCCTTATGCTTTTTGAGTAATGGACTCTTAAAATCCAGTAACATACCCCTGCAAGGAAAAAACATTAGAGGGAGCATGAATATTCCAGAGGAAATCCATTTTATTAATTTTAATTTTGTGATGTGGATGTTTTAAGTGCCTGCCTGCCTCCCCCGCCTCTCTCCTCCCCCCCCCCAAACACACACCCGCCCGCCCTCGGCCCAAGCCGCATTCGCACCGCAGCACTTTATCCCCGCGGCACCTCAGGCCCCGGCAGAGCCTCCCTGCTCCGGCGCGCTCTTGCGCGCGGGCCCGCGGAAGCTGCGCTCGGCCCCGCGCCGAAGCGGCGCGAGTCCCGCAGCCGCCGCCGCCGCCGCCGCCGCGGCACCGCCACCGCCACCTCCGCCGCGGCGCAGGGCGCCCGCCCGGCCCAGGTGCGCGTCCGCACCCGCGCACGCCCCGTGCTCCGCGGGCCCGGGGCCGCTCAGCCCCGGCATTGCGCTGCGCTGCGCGGGGAGGGCAGGCGGGGGCGACTCGGCTCCCCGCTGGTTTCTACACTTAGCGCGATTTCTAAAATTCGCGGGGAAAGGGGGGAGCCGCGAAGGGCCTGAATCCTCCCGAGCGCTCCCGGCGAGAAGGGCTCCCGGCGCAGCGCCGGCCCTGCCCAGCCCGTCCCCGACTTTACGGGCGGGCGGAGAAGGGAGAGCGGACGGAAGGAGCGGAGGCCCGGCCCGGGCCCGGGCAGGCTCCGCGCCCGCGGGCGCGCTCCCGGCGCGGCTCCGCCCTGCGGCGCCCCGCGAGGCGCAGGTAGGGCGCGGGCGCGGGGCCGGGCGCGCCGGCGAGCGGCTCCCGGTAGCGGCTGTCCCGGCTCCGAGGGGAGACACCAGACAAAAAAAAACGGTGGGGGGGGGCGGGCGAGCGCTCCGCTCTATCTTTCTAGTGTCCTTCATAGATTGTTTTCTTCTCTTAAAACTGACATGTCTAATTGGCAAGCGGTGCCATATCGTGTCCAGAGGTCTCCTGTGGAACATTTCTACAGCTGTCTCCTTCAACTAGACGCTTATTCATGTCGCCTTAATGAGAAACAAAACGATCTCTAATGAGCAATTACATAGCGACAGAATTGTTCCCATAACAAATTCTTGCGTGTGACAGAAACATCCTTTGTACCAGATATTCCGCACACTGTTACTGATTTTTTTTCCTTGCGGAGTGAAAACAAAAAGCAGGTTGTTGTATATAGACACCTCTTCTAAAGGAATGACCACAGCCAGGGAGAGAGCGGAGCCTCAACACAGCCCGTATTCAAAAAGAAGCCATTAACCATCTTAAGTATGTAACGTAACATCCCATTATCCTTCATATTATCCCCTTGTCATTCCTACAACAAATACCTATTAATCTTCGGGATAAACAGTTTTCTATATTTACAAAGTTGCTTCGGGTCCATTGAGGGGGAACTATAATCAGCCCTACTGAGATAGTTACCAATCTCCTTGCCTTTAGAGACGCCCGCGCAGAAAGGCAGCTCGGGTGGGGAGCAGAGACCCTAATTAATGGGCTGCCGGGCAAGGTTAAGAGCCGAATCAATACCGCAGATGCCCCCGCGGCCGCGCGGGCGGGCGCTGCCGCCGCAGGCGCGCTGCCCTCCGCGCGCCGGGGGACGGAGCCGGGCAGCGCCGCAGCCGCCCGCAGCTGCCCGCATCTGCCCGCCGCTACCCGCATCTGCCCGCCGCTGCCGGCCGGCCAGGCGGCCGGGGGAGGCGAGCGCCGGGGCAGGGACCCGGAGCCATCCGCGGGGGGACGGGCGCTTTAGCGGAGGGCGGGAGCGAGCGGCTCTCGGCGGCGGGTGGGCAAAGCCGCTCGGGCCACCTGCGCAGCGCCGGGCCGGGGGAGCGGCTCGGGGGAGCCGGCCGTGCCTACCTTGCGCGGGCTGCCCGGGCACCGACGTGCCGGGGTACCAGCCGGGCCGGGTGCCCCAGGTGCCCGTCTGCCCGTTCAGCATCCTTAGCTTGTCGTACATCCCATCGGCACCCATCTGTTGCTTTTCGCTAGCCAGGTTGCGTAGGACTCTGTTAATCGACGACACCTGCAAGGTAAGCGACAGGGAACGCAATGGTAGTGCGGTAGCGCGCTCGCCCCGCGCAACGCCGCGCCGCCGCGCAACGCCGTGCCGCCGCGCAACGCCGCCGCGCTCCTCCGCGTCGGCGCTGGGGGGGTCACCTGGACGCAATTCAAGAGGTTACCCGAGCGCAGCCTGCGCGCAGCAGCCACCGCGGGGCTGCTCGCCCTTGTACCGCGATTTACCAGCTACCCCTCATCATCTACTGTTGTTGGTTTAAACAAACAAACAAGCCAAAAAAAAATAAAAAAAAACAGACACCGCGAACCAAAAAACACAACCCTGCGAAAACAGACTGATGATTTTAACTGATGCTCGAATTCCTGAGGCGCCAGGCACAAGGGATGACCCGGGATTTTTTTTTTCCTCCTTAAAGGCATTTCTCAGGTTCTGTATGGAAAAAAAAAGTGTCTGACCCTGCCACATGCAAATGATATGAACCTGCTATCCTCTCATCTGATATCAAAACAAAGGAAGCAGAGGCTCGCTACAGCTACCCAGGCATTGTACACAGCAGATAGGAAGGGTTTTTTTCGTGAACTTACACTGGGTATATTATCGTTGGTACAGACCCCCTCTGATAGTAATCTGTCTCGAATCTCCCACGCAAAGATGGAGGGGCACTCTCGTTTATACTGCGCTATTTTGCTTACAACTTCTGGAGTCGCTACTCTCGGTTTACTACCTCCGATTGCCCTGGGTCTGATGGAGCCAGTTTCGTAATACCTGCCCAAAATTTTACTCACACATCCATTCGACACCTGGATAGGGAAGCGGACAGAAAATCACATTATTAATAATTTCAAGACAAAAATAAAATTGTTTAAGTATGCATTAAACAATGACAAGCTTACGTTTTGATTGTCCAGCACTTGGACTTTTGCATCTGCATGGGTCTATAACACAAAAATATACCTTAAATGGTATGAGAACTTACTTAGAGAGTCTTTTTTTTCTTAAAAAAAATTACATTTGTGGCCCTACTATCTACAAATGTGATACTTTAAAAACATTTGGAAGAAAAAAAAATCTGGTCAAAATGTAATTCGTTTAGTATTAATGTTAAAATATGCCTTAAATCTGAGCAATAGTTATGACAGACTAGTCTCCATTGTCCTCAATTTTCTTAGAGAGAATACTTTCGGGAGAAATAGGGTGAGTGAGGGGTTATAAAAATCTACATTTACAATGTATCCCTAAGCTGTGCCAAATCATGTTAGTGTCCATAAATACAGATTCCAGGCTAAAACTGCGTGGCTTTGGGGTTTTTCTGCTTTTTTGAAAAAAAAAAAAAGGCAATAAGCCACACAAAATGCACACAGATCTCACGAAATCATAAGTAAATAACGGGAGGGGGGAGGAGAAAAACTGAAATTATGCCGAGTCGTATAATTCCGTTTATTACAGCGAACTAACTGTAACGAGAGCGAACGTTATTATCGGATGGAAATAAAGAGGAAAAAAAAGATTTAAAAAGATATATATATATATTTATAATAATAAAGATAAGCAGATGAATTATTTTATTAGGCTGGAACGTGGGAGGGGGGTCAGTAATTCAAGCCTGTGCGGTCAGAGACGGATAAAGCGTTTCCCCAGCAGAGCCATTAAGGAGCAAACCGGGGCGGCAGCCGCTGTTCACCTGCAGGATTCGGGAGATGTCGCAGGGCCGCGCTCCGCTATGCGCTAGTTCCACTATTTTCTGTCGGGTGGAGTCCGGCAGCGGCCTCCCGTTGACAAACACCCCGCCGAGCTGGTTCACGCCGCTGTGACCTGCCGGGGAGCAAGACACCGCCATAGCACCCTCCGCTCCTACCTGCGCGCCGCCGCGGGACCGCGCCCGAGCCCCGCTCCGCGCCGCTCCGCGCCCCGCTCCGCGCCTGGCCCTACCCGGGGCTGGCGCGGCGCTCCCGGCCCCGCGCCCAGACCCGCAGCGCAACATCTGGCCGCGCTCTCCCCTCTCGGAGCCGCCCGCGCAGCGGCGCGCAGCGCGGCCCCGCCGGCCTCTGCCCGCCGACCTGCGCGCCCTGGGGAGCGCGGCCGCGGCCGGGCCGGGCGGGCGCTCCCCGCTCCCGGCCGCGCAGCGCCACGCCGCGCCGCGCCGCGCAGCGCCGCGGCCGCGGGGAGCGGCGGGCCGGCTCTGCCCGCCGAGGGGGAACGCGGGCCGGCCCCGGGCCCGGCGCCGTGCTCGCCCTCCGCTCCCCAAGAGCCACCACAGCCACAACAACCGTCCTCCGAAAGCCACTCTCGCCAGCGCTTCCCATCTGCGAAAACAGCAAAAGCGACAAACCCCCAAACCCCAAACAAAAGCCCAGAATATTCCGGGATGGATGGGTTTGGGTTGGTTGGCTTGTTTGTTTCTTTCTTAAAAAAACAGCCTCTCTGCATCCGCACAAACGCAGCCCGCTTCGCCCAGAGCAAACGACGAGGCTGCCTCGCGAGCCGCCAACCTGAAGCTCCAGGCTTTGGAGGACGTCTCCCTGGAGAAGCGCTGCGCTGCGCTCGCTCCGCTCTCCTCTCTTTGGAGCCTCCTGATAAATTGACTCCAAGAGCCCAGGCTTCTTAGCAATAAATAAGCTCCAAATATAGAAGAGGGGGAAAATATGATGAGCCTCTCTGACATTTGTCTTTAAAATAAAACTAGCTGCACGTCAAGTTTGAGCTTAATTTCTGGAAATAGGCGGAAGTCGCCCCGGATCATGCATGGAAGGCTAATTGAAAAGATCAGTTGGAGCACTTGTGGCAGGCGTGTCACTTTATGACAGTACTCTGCTTTTGAAAATTGCATCGTCACGACAAATAGTAGCATGATAAAACGACCCTTTCTGTCCGCATTTGGATATCACTCAGACTAGAGTGAACTCTACTCGCTTTCCCTCCGAGGGAGGCTGCGGCTTAAGGTAGCCAGGGGCTCTGCGCGGACACAACCGAGGGGGCGCGCTCCCCTCGCAATGGATTCAAAGTGACATTCGGGTTTGGTAATTTAGCATTCAGCTGCCCCAGCCCAGCACCACGGGCAGGATTTTCACATCTATTCCCGGCTGCGGAGCAGAGCGGAGCCCTGCCCGCATCCGAGGAGGCGGCGTGCACCCCGTCCGGCGGCGCCGGGCCGCCCCGCGCCCGCGGGGTCCGCTCCGCGCCCGTGGGGGGCGGCGGCAGGGGCGGCCGCCCGAGCCCGAGCTGTGCGCGGGAGCGGGCGCACCCGCGCAGGCAGCGCGGCGGCCCCGCCGCTTTTCCGGGGGACACTTGCCAGCATAAAAAATGGCAGTGGAGAAAGCAAAATCAAAGTTTCACTTAAAAGGTTAAGCCTTAATCATTATATAATTTCCCTGGAGAGCGGTGTAGATCTCGCCCAGTGGCAATGATTATGCGCCTTGCATTCTATTGCTAGTCATCTAATAGGAAAACATATGGTGTCAATTTGGATGCTCTGCACCATATACACCCAGGAGTTATTAACACAAAGCCTGAAGAGCCCGCCGCGACCTTTAAACAAAATAAAGGCTTCACCCGAATGGTATCTTTCCTGCGTTTTGCCGCGGAGATCCCAAAGCGCCGTGTGAAGGCATCCCCGTTACCACAGCCGCGGCGCGCCAAGGCCAAGGGCAGGGCCGGCCCGCGCCCGCGCCAGGTATCGCCGCGCTCTCAGGGCTTATTTGGCTTGTTCCGCACTAAGGGAAAACACACCCCTGCCCCCCAGCACACGCTGACCCCGGCCCCCTAGGTGCTACTCCAGCCGTGCGGGGCACGGCGCGGCCCGCAGCAGGGCCAGGGCAGGGCCTCCACGCCGCTCGGGCTGCCAGCCCCGTGCAAGGGCCGCGCAACCCCCCTGTGCTCCTCCACGGGGCCCGCAGGCTGCGCCGCCCTCCAGCCCGCTGACACCCGCGTAAGATAAGCGCGTGCCTCGCGCCGGAGCGCCGCGAGGATGCGCGGCCTCACAAAATCGCGTCGCGAGGCTGTGAGGCCGCCCATCCCCGCGGCGCTGCGGCGCGGGGCAGTGCCGGGCCCCGCCCGCGGAAGATCCGCACCCGCTAGCAGGGATCTGCCGACCTTGCAAGCTCCCAGGGAGTTTGGGCCCGGCTCGGGAAACGCCTCACCTCTCCGAGGCGGCTGAGTGGCACCTCTCCCCCCTGCGCCCCCCCAACTTGCGCGCAGGCACTTCAGCCACCGCCTAACGAGAGGTTATTTCTCGCCGCCACCGCCTCGGCCGCGGGTCAGTGCGCTAACGCGTTATATAAGCGCTCGCTCCTCTGAGAAATGCCCTCCGCGGCCGCCCGCCCGCCGCTGCGCGCTGGCACACTGCGCAAAGCGCCCAGGCCCGGCACCAAGGTCTTAAAAAAATGCAAAAAAAAGAATTAAAAAATAAAGCCACAAAAGGCAACCAACGTCGGGAAGCAAATAAAACCAGGAGGTAGCAGGTGATCGCACCTAGCACGGGGGGGGGGGCTTTTCCCTCCCCGACTTCAACTGCAGAGCAGGTAAAGAGACACACGAGCGGCCTGAACCTCCTGAGGCCAGGACGGTCCCACCGGCCCGGGAGCCGTGGCAACGCTCCCGGCCCGTCCACGCCACCGCGGGCAGCCCACGGACAAGCCGCCGCAGCAGCACCGCTCCCCGATGGGCCGGGCCGGGCCGCGCTCCCGGCCGCGCGGGGCCACCACGCCCGGCGGAGCCGCCTCCTCCCCCCCGTCCCCGAAGCAAACCCTCGGCCCCGGCTGCACTGCCCGCACCTGGGCGGCCGCCGCTCCGCGCCCGCGGCCGCCCCCGCCTGACCTCCGCGGCCGCGAAGGGGCGCGGAGTCACTTACTGTTCTGCATGTTGGGCTGATAGAGCAGTATCCCACGGGGCTCGCCTATAGTAATCTATTAGTAATAAAATAGGCGTTAATCAGGGGAGGTAGTACACACGGTTACGCTGCAGATAGGCTAATGTCTCAAAGGCTTACTTTGTTATCCTTAGATGTCTTCCCCAATTAGTTTAAAGGTTTGGGGGCTTTTATAGCTCAAGGCAAAAATATACATATAAATCCCTATATATGAAAAATGTAATAAAGGCAAACCTTCAAGTGTTTTTTTAATTGCATGCAAGTAGCATATTGCCTGGTTGTTAATGTCCTTCTCTTAAGTGGTGTATTAACTGGAGCAACAACAATCACAAAGAGAGTCTGAAGTCATGTTTTTAAACTTGCCTGAGAGCTGGGTGGACTGTCCTCTCATACAATTTAGGGACTCACACATCTGCGTGTCACTAGTTAAAGTCTTCCCTCTAGGACAAAGCAAAAAAGTATATTAAGAGTGTGGAGCGACAGGCGCAACGTGCGGCGGGCCGCAGCGCGGCCGCGCAGCAGGAGCCGCCGGCCGGGCCGGGCCGGGCCGGGCCGGGGCCGCCGCAGCGGAGCGGGCCGCGCCGGGGGGCCGCGGCGCTCGCCGGCCCCCTATTTGCAAACACGGCCGCGCCGGCCGCCCCGCGCCGCCGCCGGGCTCCGGGCTCCCTTTAGCCGCTGGTGGCTGCGGCCGGGAGCGCGGCGGGGGCCCGCGGCGCTTCCCGGCGGCCGGTGCCGTCTGCGGCCGAGGCGGTCCCTGTCCGCGCTGCGCGGTGCCCTGCGCGGAGCGGAGCGGCCCCGGCCCGGCGTGCTCGGGGCTGGGCTCCATTTTTACTTCAGGTTATTTATTCCATTTATTTATTTTTATTTTTATTTTTCCCCCGCGGTACTGGCAACTTTTTCTCCCCCAAACTCCACGTATTGTGATTAACTTCTATTTTGGTCTTTAGATCTTCCCCTTTTTCACTGTACTGTGACACACGCTGTCTACCTCGCCTCACTGCTTTAAAAAGTAAGAACAGGAGGGGGTGAGAACTGTTAAACAAAGCCTACAGAAAGGGAACAATGGCCTCCATTCTGCTCCTCTACCCAAACCCCGAGTGCAGAAACCCAGGCTCCTTAACCGGCCGCGCAGCTTCCCAACTAAACGGACCAACAACCCTCCAACTTACAAAGAGCAGAGAAACAAGCCCCTTCTCCCTTCATTAGTGCCTGCCTTGACCCAGCGCCTGGACAGTCCCAATCGCCTTTTTTGCCTCTCCCCCCTCCTTCCCCTACTCCCTCTCTCCTCCTCTCCCCACCTTCCCTTCCTCCCCCCCCACCCCCGGCACTTATTTATTTATTTATGCATCCCCATGTATTTATTTGAAATCCTCGCTGGTGAAAATGGAAAAGTAATTTCTCTTTATAAATATCTGGCGGTAATTGTGTTACTGGTGCGAGTTGTTAGGGGTTGTAAAAAGATACAACAGCTCAGTGGGGTGCTCAATTGGGGAGGGACAATTACAATAAAGAGCCCATTCAAGGGGGTTGCTAAAAAAAAGGAGGTAAAATAATGAAATAGTCGCAGCCTTCATTTTCTCTCCCTTTTTTTTAGTCTAAAAATACTCATTCTCTTTCTTTTGCGCCTATAATGAATATTAATTTTACTCTTCTTGCATATGATGGAGAATTCAAAGAGGCACGTTTCCCCATTCAGGACTAGCCACGGTATAATTTATTAAGTAGCTTTTAGTAATCTTAAATCCATAAAAATAAACATCAAACAAGTACTTTCTCGCAGCATGAAGACTTTAACTGGTAAATATTTACTGCTCTTTGGAGAACTACCTGATTAGCAGCAGAGCAAGCTACACTGTACTTCAATGGAGACGTGGCAATATCTCCTTTAGCTGAACTGAACGTAAAGCCATCCCTTTAATACACCAAACACGTCTGCATAGACACACACCGAACGGAAAACCCACTTCTTCAGAGAGAATTTGCTCACATATTTAATGCACAACTCATAAACGTGGGGCCTAGGGGGTTAAAGAAGCCATCCAGAAAGCCATTATTAAACTTCCAGCCCTCAGCTCTGCCAGCACGTACCTCAGAAATGACAATGAGTGGATTTAAAAGAAAAAAAAAAATCCACAAAACAAAACAAAAAACCCAAACACAACCGAAAACGTTTTACAATACAGGGTCAGGGTAGCCAAGTACTTCAGCAAGGTAAGAGGAGGTGTGAGGAAAGAGAGCTAAGATTCTGCTTGGAAACTCTCTAATTACTTAAGTAATCAGCAAAACAAAACCCAGAGAAGTCAAACAGACCCAGCACCCGGAAGCAATATGATCACAAAATCGCATTCCCATGCCATAACCTAATTTTACTGATCTCGTGCACGGATTTGATAAATATGCATATGCAGATCTACAGACACAGAGGCATGAGGAGGGCAGAATACAGCGAGCTTTAAAGCAATAAATGAAATTCAGTTTGCCATGTCCTAGGAATCAAATTCAATAGGCCAGGCCTAATCTGCAAGTTGTTTTTTTAATCTCAAGATCTTGATATAATCTGATCGTGTTTATTTATTTTTTTTCTCTCCCAGTGAAAACATAATTAGACGTTAGGATGACAAACTTTTACGTTCTCGGGGCAAATGAGAGAAAGATAAAAACGAAACGCCTTGCGATTAAGCGTTGGTAAAGGTCACCAGCTATAAACATTTATTGTCAAGGGCCACTTTTATTATTTTATGTCCCTAAAGATGGAGAAGATGCAGTCACTTTTCTTTTCTAGGAGATTGTTATCGTTTTCCAAAGCAGCATCTGCCAAGTACATTTAATCATTCAGGAAACTTTGTTTTTAAACTTTCCAGAAATTGTTCCTGCTCTGCGTGTCAATTTAACGCCTCCTTACAAAGTATTCAAGGTTAAATTCAAATCCAGAATTTCCAATTGCACTTGCGAGGGGAAAAGAATCAAGTTTATTGTTGTGCTTCAGAGGAGAAAATCTTTTTGCACGGCGAAGAGTTTGCAACTTTAAAAAAAAAAAAAAGGGGGGGGGAAAAAAAAGCTTTGCTATGTTGGGGGATCGCAGGCCCGTGTGTTTCAAATGGGGGGGATTACGACAGTCTTGTAGAAATAAACGAGATTATATTTCAAAAAGAAAAAAAAATTTAATCATATCGCTTAAAAAAAAAAAAAGCCACAGAGGAATGCAGCGCTTTCCCTGGCGAGGAAGTTGTTGGAAGGGAGCTGGGCGGCGGGGCGAGCGCAGGGCAGCGCGGGGGCTCCGCGGGCCCGGGCGCGGGGCGCTGCGCGCGCTGCGGGCGGCTGAGCGCCCCCGGCGCCTCGCCTGCGCCGGGCTAGGAAAGTTGCGGGCACTAGGGACAAGTTGGGAGGATGCGGCGGGCGGCTGATTGGAGCTGACAGTCCTTCAGCTCCGCTCAGCGCCCTGGCGCTCCGCGCCCGACAGCGGGCTCGGTCTAGGAGGTGACTTTCCCCAGCACCTCTCCGGCCGCTCGCTCTCTCTCTCCGCCTCTCTCCTTCCCCTCGCTCCCTCGCCCTGTCCTTGCGGCGAGCGGGCGACCTTTTCTCGGCGAGACCCCTCCGCGGCTCCCGGGAGCACAAAGCAGGAGCCGCGGAGCCGGGGGCGCCGCTTCCCCGCGGCCGCGCGGCGCGGTGCGGTGCCGCGCGGCGGGGGCTGCCGCGGCCGCGGGCAGGTGTCGCGGGTCGGGGCGGCGGCATGGCATGGCACGGCACGGCACGGCCGGGCCCGGCTCCGCTCCCGCCCCCCCCCCGCTCCGGGGCCGGGGCCGGCAGCGGCGGCGGCAGCACAGCGCGGCTGTGCTCTCCCTGCCCGGCCGAGAGTACGTGGGAATTGCTGCTGCCGCTGCTGGCATTGGTTTCCCAGTCAGATGCTTTAGCTTTTCCAGAGGACACGGGTTTATGTGAAAGCGGAAAGTTTGTGAGCTTCTGGGCTGGAAAGTTCCCTGGGAAGCTCTCCGGAATGCAAATGGGAATATGAGAGAGAGAGAGCAGGAGAGAGCGAGAGCCCTGTCTAAATATTAAAATGCACGAAGGGAGAAGTTGGGAGAAGAAACGAGCGGACTCACCTTTATGAGGCATCCTGTCTTGTTGTCAAAGCTCCTGTCAATAGTTTAAGAGCGCACTGATTTGAAATGATGGTGCTTTAAAAAGAGTTGCCAGTAAAATAGTTTTTCTCCACTGAAGCTGCTGGTTGTGTGATCTTGAATTCCTGGGAAGGAGACAGAGATTGACAATAAAATGGGCTGTCAGTGACTGGAGAGTGAGAGATAAAAGAGTGTGTGAGTGAAGTGGGGAGAGAGAGACAGAGCACACCTATGCTGATTGGTGATGGTTCAAGTGTATTAATGTATGTGTGCCTTGGTCTCTGCCTCGCCTCCACTGCTCTTCACTGGCCCATTAGCAAAGCCTGACCTCTGTCATCATCTTCCAGCAAAACACTTCCTCCCTGCGCCTTAACCAGAGCGGGAAATGCGGCTGAGCCAGGGCTCGCTTTTCAAACCCACTAATCACTCCGCACATGCAAATGCTCCCCTCGCTCCCACACAAAATATTGCTTTATGCAAAGCAACGCCATCGCCTCCCCGCCGCCGATTGGCCGCCCCGCCGCCCGCCCCGGCTCAATTGGCCCAGCCGTTTGAATAGCAATGCGCCGGGCCCGGGCACCGGCACCGGCCCCGGCACCGGCTCCGGCTCCGCACCGGGCCGCCACCGGCACCGGGCCCGCGCGGCCCGCGCCGGCCGCCCCGCCGGCACCGGCACCGCGGCGCGGCGCGCACGCCCGGGCGCGGCGCACGGGAGCGGCGCGTCTGCAGGTCGAGCCGGGGGAGGGGGCCGGGGCAGGCGGGGGGGGGCCGGGGGGGAAAGGTCAATTTGCATTTAAACAGTTAGCTCCCATCCGACAATAGAGATAAGGCGAAAATAACATTCAAATGGTAAAGACATAAATATTTGGGAGACAGGCGCTTTGTAAACTGTGAACCGCCCGGAGCTAGCCGAGCCTCGCGGGTCCCCCCCTCCTCCAGACGTGACGGAGAGGGGAGGCTCTGCCAGCCGCGAAAGAGCAGAGCAAATACACCATTTACTTTGTGTATTGAGGGCTCTTGTGAAAGGCCCTGAAGAGTCCTTTACCAAACACTCACAAACTTCTCCCACGTGCCATTTGTTGACTAAGAGCTGCCGGTTTTTTTTAAGACACCGCAGAGGAGCTGGGAGGTGAAGCCCTCTCCGCGGAGCGCGGAGCCCGGTGCGGGGCAGCGCCCGCACCAGCTTTGTTCCTCCGCGCCCGAGGGGCTCCCCCCCGCGCACGGGGACCCCTGCTCTAGCTGCCAGAAACTCGAGGGGAAAGTAAGTAAATGACTTTGCTGCTCTGACCACACACCACAAGTACATTTGTTGAATGCCGGACTATTAAGACACACCTCAGTAAACTCTAAAGCAACCCCTCCGCGCATGCATTTAAGGTTACACTGGGAGCACCAGTCCTAGCTCAGGGTGTCCCAATCGGTTATGGCGAGTGGTCCGGGGAGGAGGAGGGGAGGGAAGGGGAGGGGAGGGGAGGGGGGGACAGCACAGGGGGGAAAAAATGGGGGAAAGAAAGGGAAGAAGGAGAAGGGACAGGAAAAAGAAATTCCAAGAGCCTCCGAGAAAAGGAGAGAGTATGAACGCGCAAAGCATAAAATGAAGTCGTAGCCGCATACACTTGACTTCTCTTGACATGTGAAAAGTGCTAAAAGTCAAAGCTCATCAATAAAGTATCTTGAAATTGAATAAGAGCCCTGACAACCATTGCATTCTTAAATAAAGTACAATGAGGAGACAAACGACTCTGCCAAGGAGTTTGCATGTGAGTGAAAGGGCGCCTCAATGGGAGCGGGATAATGGGCTGCCCGGCCGTCATGCACTGTCATCTCCAGTCCTGCCGGGAGCTGCCACCGCTCCCTAATAGCACAAAATGGGCTCTTAAGAGACTGCTGCCTTTCCCTCGGCGGGCTTCTCCCTTCCCCCTTGCCGGTTCGCCGCGATGGCGATCGCCTCCAGCGTGGGGATGTTTTTGGGAGGCAGGGGTTAACCGCAACCGCTTCTCCCGCGTCTCTGCCTCGGCTCCGGCGCCGAGCTGAGCAGAAAGCCGCTTCCCGGCGGCTGGCGCGCAGGGTAAAGGGGCGCAGGGAGGGAACCAGGGAGCCGCCCGGGCTCCCGCCGCCGGGACCGGCGCAGCCTGGGCCGGGCCGGGCCGGGCCGGGCCGCGCTGGGCCGGGCCGGGGGGTTCCGCTCCCGGGCCCCGCCGCCGCGCGGCACTTGCAAGGGCCCAGGCCTAGCCCAACCTGCATTTTTCCCCCCATTCATGCATATTTATAGCAACGGAGCCGAATATAGTGATGGACATATGCGAGCAGTTGGGTGTCACACGCTCTCCCCTGAAGGTAAGGCAAGGCAGGGGCGAGGGGGCGCCCGAAACGGGCCCGGCAGCCCCCCGCAGGCCGCCCTGCCCCTGTCCCTGTCCCTGCCCTCCCGCGCCGGGCTCGGCTCTACCTCCCCCCCAAAAAACTTTGCAAACTACCAGCCCCCACCTGAGCCCGCCGGGGCTCGAGCGGGATTTCCAACGCGCTAAGGAGACGAAACGAGAACTTGAGAGATGAAGGGGAGGGGGAATAAAATACGCACCGGCGTCCTGCTCGCCTTCCTGCGCAGAGCCGCGCTGCGCTGCGCGCCGGGAGCCTGGCGAGGCGCCCCGGGAGGTCACTGGCGGCCGAGGCGGGCAGCCCCCGCGGCGAGCATCCTGCAGCAAGAGAAAGCCCGCGGCTTGCAAGGCCGCAAGTCGCGGAGGCTCCGGAGGGGTTTTAAGAGCTGGGACCCAGTCCTCTGCTGGCGCGTCCTCGGGTTGGCTTTGGGGGCTTTTCTTTTCCTCTCTCTCTAGCAAGCGATATTACTATTTTTTACCCTCGTCCACGGGGCGTTAAGGGGGGCAAAGAGAAACAACCACTCTGTCCGAAACTGCAGGCAAATATCATTTTTACAAGCTCTCAATTAGCCATCCTCTGGATTAGCACCTTCTT
Source organism: Apteryx mantelli (assembly GCF_036417845.1). Classification (NCBI taxonomy): domain Eukaryota; kingdom Metazoa; phylum Chordata; class Aves; order Apterygiformes; family Apterygidae; genus Apteryx; species Apteryx mantelli. The sequence continues at coordinate 33,386,705 of NC_089981.1, read as the reverse complement.
ACACCTCATCTCCAGAATAAAGCAGCCGTAATCTTGTTGCTGTTTTCCCCTCGGGCGCAGCGGGCTGTGCATCCCCTCCCCCCAAAAAACTTTCGATGCCCCCCCGAGCCAAAAAAAAAAAAAAGGGGGAAAAAAAGGAGAGAGAAGAAAAAAAAGAAGAAGCCCACGGGAGGGGAGGGCAGGGTAGGGTGAGGGCCGCTGACGTCACCGCGGGCGGGGGCCGCCGCGCCGCGCCGGGCAAAGTTGAGAGGGGGAAGAGCGGCGGGGCGGCATGGCGGAGCCGGGGGGGCTCGGCCGGGGCGGCCCGGCCCGGCCTGGAGCGGCCCGGCAGGGACAGGCCCGGCGCTGCCCCGCCGCGGGCGCCCCTGCAAAGTTGCGGCCCAACTCCGCGGGCGCCATTTTACCTCCGCCCGCGGCCGCCGCGGGCCGGGGGTGCCGGTGGCGCGGCCGTTACGGCGGCCGTTGGCGCGGCCGTTGCGGCGCCTCCCGCGCCCCGCGGCGCGGCCGCTACCTCGCCGGGACCGATCGCGGGTGGGCGAGACGCGGGGCTTGCGGCGGTCTCCGCGCGTGGGGACCTCGGGGGCAGCGCGTCCCCCGCGGCGGCGGTCGGGGCCGCGCCGCCTCCGCCGCCCGCCCGCCCCGCGGGAGCCGCTGGGCTCGCGCCGACGCGCGGCGCAGGTGTCTCGCGTGGCCGCCTCGAGGCGGCCAGGCCCCGCGGCCGCGCTCCCTCCGCGGGGCCCCTTCCGAAATCCCCCTCCAGATCGCCGCCGCGGGCATTTTTCTGCGTCTGTTTCTCCCCCTCTCTCTCTCTCTCTTTTTTTTTTTTTTTAAGTAATCCGAACAAAAAGGAAAAAGGGGGATAATAAAGTGGAAAAAAAGGTAACTATTTTATGCTGCAAGGATTTTTTTTCTTTAATTAAGATTTTTTTTTTTTTTAAACACGACCTTGTGCCTCCGTCTTGATTTGTGTTAAGGACCAGTGTTTGCTTCCTCTGCGTATTTTGTTAGGTGTTAGAAGCAGAAAGTGCCGAGTTAGATACGCCGGTATCGTCTTGTTGTGTTAATATCTGGGCTTCAAACTACCTTTTTAATACCCAGAAAAATGCTTAAAGTCCTCTTGTCCAGTTCAGTCTGAAACTGGAGAGACACACAAATTCTGACGTCTCAGCCTACAATGCTTTTGCCTTCGGGACACTTAATGCCTATTTGTATATGTGGAGACAGTGTTTGAAACCTATAATGCACAGGACACTGAGTTAAGTGGAGCTTTTCTAGTTTATAAACAGTCTGCAAAAAGTTTGGAATCGATTTAACCTCTTTTATGTTGGCCTTTTGCATAAGGCACAGTTTCGCGTGTCACGATAAAAAAAGGCTCCCTGGACCTCGCCGAAGTCACTCTGCCGGCTCTGAAACTGGAAGACGAATATACATGTTTCTCCACGAGAAAGCCTTTGATTATATATATGTGAAAAGTGTCATACAATCGGACTCGCTCGGAAAGCCTTCAGAAAAGAAGAGGGGGGTGAAAGCTTAGCGCATCCTGACGGGCTTTTTAAATGCTATTGATTGGGACAAGCTGTTCAAAACCCCAGTAACAGTTAATCTGCCTGTTAATCAAGCCACTAAGGAGCTCAATGTGAGTTTTATTAGCAACTGGAGAACACAGGCAGCAGAAAGGATCAAAAGCCTACACCCTTGATATTTGTAAAACCAGCCTTTCCCAAAAATATATATTCAATTACAGAGCAATTCGTAGCTTATCACCACTCGCTAACAGAAACACACAGATGGTTTCGCAAAAGCTGGCAATGCTACGAAACCAAATGAACCAGAATCGCACTCGCCCCACCGAGATGCACATTTCAAAAATAACACAATTAATAGGGGCTCACCGTCTCGCCTATCTAACACCTCGGTCTTTCCTGGCCTCTGGAATTAGCAGCAAAACGCAAATTTGGCAAACCGATGGCAATGAGAAAACGATACAGAAACTCCTCGGATTCACGCAAACTGTTTTATTAGGCTGAGGGGTCGGGGGCCGTTTTTCTTTTAGCTGGCGTATTTGATTTATCGCTGCAACTTTGCACGGTACGTTTCCCTCTGCCCATCTTTTTGGTGGAGCCGCTCATTTCACTCTAAAAAGTTTAAATCGCAAGATTCATAATTTGGAGAGCCTGGAAGTTGAATTTCAATTAATTTAATAACCAGAAATATTATTATATCGGCTAAAATCAACATTTGATCTTGTCATTTTTAATGCAAACCGATTGCTTTATATGTCAGCGAGATATGCATATAAAAGACTATCTGGTCAGAGGTAATTATGTCACAGCTTTTTCTCGGCATGACAGCTGGATAAACACCATCTCCAATAAACATCTCTAATTAGGGAGGAGGATCTGAGATAGATGGTGTTTGATTTATTACTGAAGGAGAATGTCCATTTACCGGTATATTATAGTGCAGCATCATAGGCAGCGTTCTCGCTAACGCACCTTAAGGGATATTTGGAGATGCTTGAGTACAGGTAAGCGGTGTTTCAGGCTTTACGCTGTTATTTTGTTTTGTGTTATTTTTTGGGGGGGGGGGGGGACGGTCTTTCTAGTGGCGTCTCCCCCCCCCCGCCTCCCTCGCTGAGCGGAGACACGCCGGGGGGCGGTGGCTGAGCGGCACGGAGCGGAGCGACACGACCCGCGCGCGGCCCCGACGGCGGCAGCACGGGCCGGGCCCGGCCGCGGGGCGGCGGTGCGCGGGGCCGGGCCGTGGCGCTGCGCTGCGCGGGCGCTGCCGCGGGCGCGGTAACCTGAGGCTGCTCGTTCTACCTGAGTGGGAATCGCTAATTGCGCGCCGTCCCGGCGCAGCTCGGATCGCACGGCCCCGGGATTTAAAGCGCTGCCAATCTATGCGGGCCGCATTCTTCCGCTGCCGGCGGGGCTCCGGGGACCGGCGTAAGCTCCCACGCCGCGCGGGGGACCGGGGACTCCGCGCTGGTCCCCCCTCGGCCTCCACACGGGCGAGTTAATTGCGGAGCCGCAGACGGCGCAGCTGCTCCCTCCGCCCCCACCTGTTGTACAGGCTCCGGCCCGAGGGTTTTGTCTCCGCGCAGCCGCCGAGACGCGCTCGGGACCCGGGGCAGCGCCGCCGGGGCGCAGCGGCCCCCGCCCGCGGCCCCGCTCCGCGCCCGCGCCCAGAGCGCGCTGCGGGCCGGCGGCGGCCGGAGCGGGCGAGCGAAGGCGCGCAAGGAAGCGTTACCTGTCCCGCGGCGCGCTGCTCCGCAGCGGGCGGCGCTAGCGGTTCCTGCGCGCGGACCTGCCGCACGGTTTAAATGTCACCGGCAACAAAAAAGCGCGGTGCCGGCCGCGCACTAACTTTCCCTTAATATCAGCGCCAGCGCCTCCCCCATTGGCTGGGCCGCCCCGGTGACGTCACGGCGGACAGTAGTTAGCTGCTAATGAGACATTTTCGGCGACACGAGCGCGCCCGGCGCGAGCCGCCGCCCCGGCCCGGCCCGGCCCGGCCCGGCGGCACCGGCCCCGCCGCCCCGCGGCGCCTCCGGGCGGAGGGGCGGCCCCGGCCGCGGCCCCCTCGCCCCGCCGCCCTCCCGGGGCCGGGCCCTGGGCGCCCCCGGGCCCGCGGCGGCGGCCCTGCCCTGCCCTGCCCGACGGCCCGGCCCGGCCCGGCCGCCCCGCCCCGCGCCGCCGCCGCCGCCCTTCGCGGCTGGAGCCGCGGTTTGGGCGCCGCCGCCGCTCGGAGAGGCCCCGCTGCAGCGCCCGCGGGGCCCGGCCGGGGGAAGCCCCCGCGCCGGGAGCGGGCCGCGCCGCCGCTCGCCGCCCCGGCAGCTGCCGCGGGCTGGAGCCGTGCGGGGTGCGGGGCCCCGGGCCCGGCCGGGCCGTCCGGTGCCGCCCGCTGCTCCCGACGCGACACGACGCGACGCGCTGCCCGCGCGCGCTCGCCGTGGCGAATGGTCGAGGAGCCGGGAGGGGCCCCTCGCGGGAGCTTCACGGCGCTGCCCTTGGGGGCTGCACGGACCCGCAGGCTGCGCTCGCCTCGGCGGGGTGCCGGGGAAGGGAAATTGGGGGGTGGGAGCGGCGGGGCCCCCGGCCGGGGTGCCGGGCGGGCGGGCGGGCGGGGGTTTCGCGGCGCCCGGCGCCGCTGCCGTGAGGGGGCTGCGGCTCCCGCAACGCGGCAGGGCCTCCAGGGGAGGCTGGAAACGCCGCGGCTGCCGCTCGCTTATCTGGCTGTCAGCGGAGGCGGCGGCTCCGGAGCGGGCCAGGTGCGGCCTCCCCGCGCCGCTCTCCGGGAGCCGCTCAGGCGGGCGGCGGCCCCGCCGCGCCCCGGTTCGCCTCCCCCCTCGGCAGCGCGGGGGCAGAGTCCGAGTCGGCTTCTGCAGCACCGCGGAGGCCGAGGGCTAGCGGAAAAGAAAAAGAGAAGAAAAAGGCAAAAAGCGGCGCACCACCGCGCCCGCGGGCAGAGCGCACCCCGGGGCCGCCCCCGCCCGCGGGGCCCCAAAGCGCGGCGCTTGCCCCGGCGGGGCAGCCCCCCGCGCCGCCCGGGGCCCGCGTGCCCGCGGCAGGAGCAGGAGCCCGGCGCCCCTCGGCCCCGCTCGGCCCCGGCGCCGCCGTCCAGCCCGCAGCCTGCGCCCGGGCCGCCGGGGCGCCGCAGCCGCCCGCGGGCGCGGCGCTCGGGCAGGGCACGGCAACGTGCTGCACATTTATAAGCGTTGTACATATCTGATTTACACCGCGATGCGAACTTGTCGTGGTTTTTTTTTTTTAAAAAAGGATGCCCCAAACCCCCGTGTTCACGTAGATTGAGCAATTCTCAGCACACACTGTAATAATGAGCTTTAATTCTCTATCCAAGCAGAACTTGAGCAATAATAATAAGCACATCAGAACAATTTGTTTACTGTGGAATTGCACAGGCTGCAGGGTCCAAGGCTAGCTACAATAAACGGTAAAAAACAAAGGAAACTCTCTAGAACAGGGGAAATATTGCAAGTAGAAACGTGGTTTGGCTTTCAAGGAAAGAGATACTTGACTAGCATTTTAGCTGGGATATACTGCCCTTGTCCAAGGTATGTGTTTTTAAATACTTTCTTTTCAGTTCACCACATGTTTCTTTTCTTGCCTACCATCTCTCTTTTGCCCCCAGGATTGCTTTAAACCTTGACGCAGAAATGTAATTTTGCCCGTGTTTTATTTTTTTATTTTATTTTTGTCCTGTCGGCTCAGTCCTCCTGCAGTTTAATAGAAACTGAATAGCTCCATCTCTTCAAATAAAAAATGCCTGAATTATTATTGAAATGGCTTTTTGTGTGTTGCCATACAAAGGTTTGAGATATTTCAACTTGTTGTACATGGGCTCGAGTCTACAGGGCTCTCGTGCAACCTGGTCAGTGTTTCCATCTAGACTTCTCTTGACATTAAATGAGATCAGTCTAAGGCGTCTAATACATGGCATCCTATTTTGTAAACCCTCTCAACTTCTAAACTTGTTTTAACAAGCGGGATTAGTGCGTCTGAGTGTGTGTTTGTGTGGTTTAATTTAAGATGCTGCAAGAAACTTCTGTGAACTGAAGCGTCCTAAAGACAGAAATTTAGCAAAGATAACATTTCCCATCATGAAGAATCCCACTGTAGCTGACTGTATAATAACACTATTATTTTCAATGCTGTAACTTTGTTTTCTCATCCAAAAAAGGGTTCAAGATTAAAAAAAAAAAACAAAAAAACCCCAAAAAACTTCTTGCTCAAAAAAGAAACATAGAGCTATAAATCATTTCTTTATATTCCAACTTTGTAGTTGGGCTTTCTCCCTGTATTTTTTTTCCCCCGATGACTCCTAATGGTATTAATTTGTCTAAAACTTTATTCTGGGTTGTCTTGAATTATTTCCCTTCTCTATCCTTTTAAACATTTTCATAATAAGCGTGACTCCGGACAATGTTTGATTTGTTTTTCTCCCCTCATCCCGGTTTAGACTGAGACATTAGCTGAATTCCCTGGGGGTGATTGGATGCAGTTCGCTGAAAGTCGACAGGCACGTCCTGGATGTTAGAAATTCACTTTTCCTCAACGTGACAAGGCTGAGTTCGATCTACAATTGTATTTGAAAGGGCAATGAGCGGAAAGATCTCCCATCATTAAAGCCTCCCTCTTCTTTAGTGAAATAACAAGATACTTCATTTGCACACAAACACTCAAAAGAAAAAAAAATCCCAAACCGTCCCGCAATAACTCTTTAATAAAACGCTATCTCGGCATAATTTGCGGGGGGGGGGGGAGAGGACGACATATCAAAAGGTATCGGAGGTCCCCCAAAGCGCCAATGTGATCAAGTTGACTTTTTACTTTAAATCTTGAATAAGATGTGAGTTGTAACAAGGGGATTTGCACTTACTCCATGACCCTTGTAATTGGATTAAATATAGACTGAGACGTACAAAAACATACCAAGATTGACACCTGCCAACTGGACTTCCTTATGATTGATTGTGATGCTTCGTGCTGGCAACAATAATGAAATAAATTGTATGGATAAAACAGCACATTTGTCATTTCCGTGCCATAAGAGAGGAAGCCAGCGTGTTAGGCAAGCTGTTATCTGACAGACGAGAACAGCAGACAAAACTAAAGAGCTAAACAAGGATTCCAGACATTGACAAGACAAATTATAACTTGTCACAACCTCTTTAAATTCAGAAGTTTTCAATTAACATATATATTGCTGTTACATATAAGATCGGGTGGACTTAAAGCACAAACACGCGGGGCCGGGGGGCTGCGGCGGGGCGGGCGCCCGCGCCGCGCTGCTCCCACGCGGGGCCGCCGCGGCCGTGCGCGGAGAGCCGCGGAGAGCCGCGGAGGCCGAGCCGCGCCCTGCCCCTCCGCGCCCCAGGGCGCCGCGGCCCCCGCGCAGCCAAGCGCGGCCCCCCGCGCCTTGTCCGCTGGGGGTCCGGGTCCGCCGCTCCCGCCGCAGGGAGGGCGCGGGGGTGCGCGGCCGCTCCGCGCCCGGCTGCCGGCTCCGCGCCTGCTCCGCGCCCCGGCGCGGCCGGGGGTGCCGGGCCCGCAGGTCCCGCGGGCAGCGCCGCGGTCCCGCTCCGCCCCGGCCCGGCCCGGCCCGGCCCGGGGCCGCCGCCGAGCCGCCGCCGCCGCCGGCGGAAGCCCTCGATCTGCCCCAAAACTCCCGAGGGGCAGCTGCGGCGCTCGTACGGACACGGGGGTTTTCGCCCCCTTTTCTTTTGTCTGGCCCCGAGGTGACTGGCGGCAACGGCAGAGCTGGGAAACGCGGCTCTCCCCGGCCGTCACGGGGGAGGCAGCAGGCGAAGGGCCCCCTCCCCCAAACCCCAAGCCCCGGCTCGAGAAAATATAACTAATATTCTAAAGCGACCTTTCCATTTTCTGTAATTACTGCCAAACTCATTCCTCTAAATTAAATGCTGAAAGTGATTTGAATCCTTGTAAAGCAAAAACCAAGTTCCATCGAATTAGTTGTAGCCTGCCTGCTTTCCCCAGTGACTGCATCTATTAACATTATAATCTCAAACACCATTTTTTATGTAACGCTATTGTTAGTAAATCAACTCCTCAGGTCCACAGAGACGCTGACCCCTGGCAATTCAGTGAAAGTGTAATTATCTCCCCGAATCTTGGACAGATTTAAGAGATTACATTTCAACTAAATCTATATCAATGCTAATTTTTTCCAGACTCCAGGTGCTAGGCACTCCGAAATGGTGTTTCTGCCCAGCAGAATGGGTTACAAAGAGGAGAGGTCTTGCTGCGTAGAGGGCCAAAAGAAATGAAGCCCCACATAAAATTACACCTATTTTTGCTACAAAACCTGGTTCTTATATGGCAAAGTTAAACAAAGCAGCTATGCTAAATTAGCGTTAAATAAAGGCTAGTTTAATGCTCGGTTACAGTCAACTGGTGTATATTTGATGGCTAATTGTCTATCAAAATTAAAAAGAAAAGAACAAATGATTCGTTATAAGAAGGTGTTAAAAGCTTCGACAAAAGGACATTTCACAAATATAATATCTGTGGATAGCGAATTGTCCTTTTGAAGCTTTTTTTAATGTAGTAAAGGCCTGGGACTCCCTAGATATGAATAATGGGGAGAAACGTGCTCTTTTATTCGGAAAGAGCCTCCTTTAAAACATTCGCTCTAATAAAACCAAAAGGACAATATTCTGGGAAGGAGCCGGGACCCGGTTTGATGTGATTTCCAACGGCCACTTAAATAAATAATGCCTCGGCAGTAAAAAGGCATTTAAATGTTATTTGGTTTGCGCTTAAAGAGACCTAAGCGCCTTCCCGATTGAGAGAAGCCCTAACTTGCAAATCAGCCGATATTAGCAGGAAGAAAACAATATTTGGGCGGCTGCGGGCAGGGGGGGGCTGGCCTGGGTGCGCACCCCGCGCAGGGCCGCGCAAGCAGCGCCCGACGTACTTGATTTCCCCCCATATAATGGGCTCCGAAATATTCGGACAGGGGCGAGAAAGAGAAAGAGATGCAAAAGGAGGAGGAAAAAAAGGTAAAACCCAAGTAGTTGGGCCAAGTTAATTAAACAGGAAAGGCGCAAAGGCGGCGCCGGGGAGGGCCGGCGCCCCGTGCGGGGCTCCGCGCCCCCGCGGAGGGCGCGTGGGAGAGCCCGAGTATGCAAAAAAGCCCCGACTAAATCAGGCAGCAAGAACGACAAACCGTCTGGAAAATGGACCCATGGAGCAGCAAGAATGTACTTTTTTATCTTTGACAACTTGTGTCCTAAAGAAACTATCTTGAAGATAATTGAAATGATTACAATTCATTGCTGCATTACTTTGAATATGAACAGTCAAATAATGAAATCTTAGTAATACAACAAAAATTTAATTTACATTATACCACTGCTTGAGGTTTTTCTTTTTTTTCTTTTCTTTTTTTTAATGCCCAGCTTCCCTTAGAAATTTTGCGCTAGCACATAATTCTGTACTTCGTTGCATTATTCATATTTTCGGGGTTTCCCCCCGCCCCTTTCTCAGCGACGGTCGCTGAGACGCGGCGGCGGCGCGGGCGCGGGGAGCAGCGCGCTGGGGCCGGGTCGGGCCGGGCTGGGCCAAGCCGCCCCCCGCGCTCCCGCTGCTCCGCGGCCGCGCAGCGCCCGCGCAGCCCGGAACCTCCGCTCCGCTCCGCTCCGGCGAGCGGGGCCGGGCAGGCGGCCGCGGCTCTGCCCCTCGGCGGGTCTGTCCCGGGTGACTCAGCTTGGGAAGTTGCTCTGGGCCTCTGCCCTATTTCTTTTCTTTTCTTTTCTTTTTTTCTTTTCTTTTCTTTTCTTTTCTTTTCTTTTCTTTTCTTTTCTTTTCTTTTCTTTTCTTTTCTTTTCTTCCTTTTCTTTCTTTCTTTCTTTCTTTTTCTTTTTCTTTTTCTTTTTCTTTTTCTTTTTCTTTTTTTGTATCTTATCGCTACTACTGTTTTTCGCCTGGAAAAGGCGCCCTGGAAGCCGCAGGGCGCCCCCGGTGCGGGGTTTCCGTCGGGGCTGGCGGAGGGCGGCGGCTCCTCTGCCCCGCGCCGGCGGCGGAGCCGGGGCGGCCCCTGCCCGGTCCCCCCGCGCCCCCCGGGTCCCCCCGGGCCCCCGCGCCCCCCGGCGCCTCGCCGCCCCGCAGCCTGCGGCGCAGCCTGCCTCTCCAGCCGAGGCAGGAACGGAGCCGGACACGTCCTCCGCGCAACTAACTGTTTCTAAAAAAAAAAAAAAAGACCATCTGGTAATTGTCTTCCTTTAGATCTTCCCTTAATTATGCTTTTAATTAAAGATGGTTCAAGGCATTGGACCACATGAAGGGCAGTAATTACAAATTACATTACAAACCCAACAGATGTAGCTCTATCTGCTGGGAAAAAGGTATCGGAATAAAATTTGACTAAACTTTAGGATACATTAATCCGCTGCCTTGAGAACAGAAGCACATTTTTTATTATGCAGACTCTAGCCAGGATTTAAGTTCTCTGTCATGATTGTTTTCATATTTCTTTGACATCTATTGATTTGGAGGCAGCTGCAAGGCTTTGTCACAAGAGAGAAGAGCAGTCACAATATATTAGCTTGATGGCATAACTCGAATATGAGTAGGAAGGATAGAAACATGACAGGGAGCCACGTGACCGAGTGATGGGTCTCCAACAAAATAAAGAAATTAATTTTTAATAAAAAGCTTTAAAAATACCACAGCCAGTGCAACAGCAAGAGTGAAGGGCAGAACTTGTGACTTATCGAGCACCAGAGGCTCTGCAATGTACCCCGAAGACGAGCAGGGGCTCTGCTTTCAGTTTCCAGCTGGGACTTCTGCGTTCAGCCGGAGCCACAGGGAGCAGAGCCGGCGTGATGGCGTGATGGCGCGCTGGCGGCCGCGGCCCATGCTGTGCCAGCAGCCAGCCCAGCCTGCCGACGCCAAGGTGCTGCAGAAGAGCAGCTCGCTTTGCCCCTTGTCTGCTCAGAGGCAAAACTCTGCAGCCCCAGCAAGAGTCAGTGCAAACCCCCTTCGGTCCTTGGCTGCAAGGAAACGCAGACCCGATCGCCTCTGCAATGAGGGGCGGTGGCGCAGGCTCAGAGATTTCCGGGGGGGACATCACCCCACTGCTCTGTGGTCACCGGTGGCCCTGGAAAAGCCACTTGTGATGCTTATCGCAGGGCTGCACAAGCACAGGTGGATGGACTGATTTAAAGTGCCCTGGTTTGCAGCAGCTGCTGGCGCATCAGGAGGAGATCAAGAAATCACGGGCGAAGGGGTTTACGAAATCGAGTTCTGGTTCAGTGGCCAAACACATCACTGACAGTCCAGGGGCTGTTCTCCAGTCAACCTCCAGTTCAAAGTATGCGCCTCTCCCGCCTTCTGCCAAAATTCTCTGCTAAATGTGTAACTGGGAGCTCAAAGTATTTGAGCAGGTTTGGGCACGGTAACAGAATTTCCCTGTCTGGGGGAGGCCGTTTATTAAAAGCCGTCATTGAAGCCAAGCCGGAGAGCTGGGACAGCGAGGATTCACATGTCAGATGCTTCATCAGACCATTAAAAAGAAATTAAGTTGGGGCATTTTGTCTGCCCCTCTCCCAACTCCACCGCTGCGGGAAACGCGTAAAAAATCCAGGCAGCACCTCAAAGCAGGGGTAGAGACCGTCTCGCCTCCAAGCCACAACACCGTCATCAAGGCCCTCGGCATCTCGGAAAGGTGAAAGTGGGCTCGGGAAGCTTTGGGCGCAAGGCTGCCCAGGGGTCTGGCCGCAGAGCGGAAATCCCGCTCGCAGCTGGGCACCCCGAAGCCTTAATCCACAGCCGGGCACCCACCGCGCGGAGAGCAAATGCGCTGACACACAGCGTCGCCAGCACCTTGCAGCGCGCTCACACACACAAATGGCTAAGTTCCTTCAGTCCTCCCTCAGGCAAAATTTCTGGTGCGCCTTGGCTTTAGGTAAGGCACGGCAGGATTTGGCCCAGCTGCCTTCAGCCCCAAAGATGCCACGGCGCAGAACAAGGACAGAGGTGTTAGCGCATGCGCGCACACCTTGCACGCAGCCTCAGCTACGCCTTCACGCATTCACACACACTCTATTAGTAGTGTTACATTTTTTTTCATTCCGATGCGTGCTAACCGCTTTGACCGTCTAACCCATTTCCTTATCAATTTCTGGATTTCTGCTTGCTTGCGGTGGAGAAACAGGAAAAGTGCCTTGACTTCTCGGGGCCTTTGCGTCAGGAAGGGAGTTACTGCAACAGACCTCTTCGAATGCCTTTCCATCAGTTCCTAGTGCTGCTGCAGGCTGTGACTGCGAAGTGTCAGTGGGTGCTGTTGTATAGGTACATGCAACACATCACAGCTTCTGGACTCATTTTATTTAAGATGAGCAAACATAATGCTCCTCTACTTGTTCAAGTTTTAGGCCTGTGTTTTGCTCCCATTTCCTACTTCTTTAGAAAAAAGTGACCCAGGTGACAACATTTTCTGTATTGCAAATGAAGAATAATTGCAGGTTTAAAGCGATGTTACTATGAAAATTACATATTCTATTCTGGTAATATGTGATATGTATATAATACAACTATGTACATATACAACTAGTCAATACAAACTTAGAGATGCTCTTGAAAACCTCATATTGCTTCTTTATAGAGACATTTTGTATGTTTTTGCATGTCGACAAGCACACACGTTTGCCCCAAATTGCAACAAGGCTTTTACAGTACAAAGTGCATGAAACGAGTAGATTTTTGTGATACTTCACTTCTTTGTAATTAAATAGCTCTGTCGATGGCCCCGTGTGTTGCTGTTCGGAAACGATGGCTTGTGCAACTGGGCAAATGCTTCCCTGTGAAATATGTGAAAGACTACAGATGTTTTCCTGCTCTGATGTGCAAATGTAAGACCTTTTTTGGCGGTGTGGTATGCGCTTGCTTAGAGCAGTCAGGAATGCTTTTCTTTGCGTTGCAAGACTCATCAGATCTAAAGTTAACGCCATACGCCCAGCTCTGCCCCTCAGCGGGCCTGACCCGAAGATCGCTGACGTGAAGGACAGATCGCCCAGGCCCAGGCGATGCGTCTGCTAGAGCGAAATCACAGCACGCGCAAGGCCTGGCGGTGTTTGTGTCGATAACAGAATAATGCAGTTCTGAGTTGCATTCTCCTTTCATGGGCTGATATTAAGCACATTTTTTTTTCTACTATAGTATAAAATTGAGCTTCTTATTAAAAACGACAGTCCTTATAGCTATTAAGTGTGGAGAACATATTACCTTAAATATGAATTACTCAGTTCTGGCAGTTCTGCCCCGTTTGGTGAGCAGGGATTGAAAGCAGGCAGTAAATGAAATAAGTGAAAGATTCTGCACCTTTTAGCAGCGTATGTCCCAGCCACAATCACTATTCGTGTGAATTGTATTTCATGTAGCAATAGTGTTGAACAAGCCAGCGGTTTCAGAAGCGCAGAACGGAGCCAATGGTGCCGGCTCTTTTGGGTGCAGAAGTGCAAATTCCTGGGAGTTTCTCTGCGAGGCGGCAGTGATGCCTGCACGGAGGCAGGAGCTGGGAGCCTCTGCAGGATGCACAGTGGCAAAACGCAGCGCTGTGGGTCAGCCTAAGTGACCAGAAAATCCTCCTGTCAGCTTGTCATGCACTACATGAAGCCATGTTTTTAAACATGTATAGAGACAGCATATTGCAGTTTTTGCCAGTTTTAAAGAAAGATTGCCTCAATAACACATTGGCATAGAAAACAGTGGGTGAGAAAATATTCCTCCAACCAGAACATAAGCAAATTTAACACTTTGAGAAAACACTGACAATTACTTTCCTGTGCATAGTGATGTCATATTTTTTAAGGTGCAATATTTTGGTGTTCAGTCCATGTTAGATGCTAATGTTAGACATGGCATTTGGGATATATCTTTCTCAGTGGCAGCAACTTCATCCTCATTGGGTCAGGTATTACAGGTTTTACACAGAGATTGGAAAATTGCCCCTCCTGCACCTCAGCCAGTATATTCTTTCCAATTAGGTTTGAGTTAAGAAAGAATATATATTGATATATTCTTTTTTTAGCGCAGGTTGATTTAGAGTAAGTTGGGAAGCTGCTTAGGTGAGAAATAGTCTCTGGGGAGGTGGATTAGTGAGAAAATACACACACAATCTCAGTGCCGGCTACATTTATTATATGGCTTTTCAGTTTAGCACCTGAACGGTGCATGTGTGCACGTATTAGATCTTAGAGATTAACTTAAAGCTGAACGTTTCTTTGTGCATTTTTACTCTTTCTGATTAGTATAAAATTGAAAAATTCAACATGTTGTTAGGAACTTTTTCCTGCTTTCTTTAGTAAATTATTCAACTGTCCTTAGCCAGCAACTTGTAACCCATTTCTGGTAAACGTTCGCCCTGCACTGAAGTGCAGTTACATACACCATTGCACAATCATGTGAGTTTGGAGGACTTGTGTGTGTGTGTACGTGTGTGTGTGCACATGTGCGTGCGTGTGCATGTGCCTTCACACACACGTAGACCTGGCCCCTCTCTTCTCAGGGCATCTCAGAAGGAGAATTCCTCTTTCTGTTACAAGGACACATTTGCCTATAGAAGGTCTGATGCGGGACAAGACTTGCAAGTTTTATACATGCAAACGCTCGATAAAGACAAGCCTGCGCAGCAGTTCTTCTGTGCAGCTCATGTCCATTCTTACAAACAGGATTTACCCATTTGCACTGCGAGCCAAATATTTTCTTCACAATACCACATTACCGAAAAAAAAAAAATCTGAAATAGTACATATTCTTGTATGTTATTACTGCATTCCCAAAGAAGGCTTGTTTGGGGCAAAGCAGGGACTTTTCCAAAAGTCGAAACAGTTTTGTTCTCTTGTCTCAGCCAACACAGTGACGTTGGTCGGCGCATTGCGTTTGGGGGCTGTGCCCGTGTGCGGCGGCTCGTTGGCGGGGCGCGCTACCCTTGGGCTTTGAGGGAGCCCGCGGGCTTCGGGCCTCCTCGGCGCGCGGCACCACGGCCCTCTCTGGGTACACTGACTTTCACACAGTTTCCCCAGTGAAACCAGAGATCCAAAAGCAAAACCCATCTCTCGGGGACGACGTGTAGCTCGGTGACAGTCCTTGGAGGACGGAGAGTCCTAAAATCAGTGACTGGACCACGCTGACCCGCACCTGCGGCCGTCGCGTCTGCGATGGATGCGGTCTCGGCAGGTTTCTCCCTGCCTCCCCGGCGCCCCGGCCTGCCGCACGCGACGGCGCAGGGCACGGCAGCCACGCTTCGTGGTGGCAGCAGGCCTGTCGCTGACGTGGCTGCAGATTGCTGCTGCCTCCTGCAACACGTCCGAGTGGGTATTTGAGGACGGTGCTGCAGTGCTACATATATTTCTGCAATAACAACCATACACTTCTGATTCAAGCACCAGCATGGGAAGGACATATATATGTACACACACACACACACACACACACACACACGCACACATATATATATAAACACGCGCGCGCGCGCGTGTGTGTGTGTGTGTGTATACGCGCGCACACAGAGAGAGAGAGTGACGGCATCTCCTGCAGATGAACATTTCAAATTCTTGATGCCGCCATTTCGCGTGCTGTTGGCTTCTTCCTTGGAAGCCCCAGTTTATCCAGGTACAAGTACCCAATTAATACTAAACAGCATGACATGAAAGATCCCATGAACAGAGAAATCAGTGGGACTATTAAGATATTCAAAAGGAATCAGGGCTTTTTGGGGTGAAGGGGGTTGCTGCCTAACTTGGTATAAATTGCTTTTTTATAACTGACATTGTTAAATGCATAGAAATAGAAAATATGGAGTAGCCAGCGATTGCTACCTGTATCAAGCAGCAATCCGTATTGATCTAAATAACATGTGATTAACACCAACCACATCTGGCAGAAGTGCGCATCAGCCCAAAGCCGGATTCACACTCAGACGTGAAAAGCAACGACTGAAGTCGCGTGGATGCAATTGCCGTGTCTCTGAAGGCGAGCAAAGTTGAGCCACTGGCCTCCCCTTTGCCTGCTCGCCGCTGCGTCTCTGAGCGCAGCTATCACCTGCTCACGCCTCAGCTGCAGGCAGAGGGAAAGAGAGACGACTCAGATTTTGTAGATTTTGCAGATTTTGCACTTGGATGTCCGGTTTTCCCAAACGACAATGTGTTTTCCTAACGGTTTTTCATGAGGTTCCAGTATCCTGTGTGATTTGTCTCTGAGTTGTGTTCTGAATTCCCCAGTTTAAACAAAAATCTCCCCTTTGCTGCCAGATTGTGAATAAGTGCTTCGACGTGCTAAGATGGTTGTTTTGAAATCCGCCATGCCGTTTCTGCACAAATATGCAGGCCGCATTAGTGAAACGTGGGCACAGCCCCAGGCCTGCCAATCCCGGGGCTGGAGAGGGGGTTCACGCACAACAGGGAATGTAGAAACTCTCAGATAATAAGGAATTTACAGCAGCCTCATCACTGTTTTTTTTTCTTGTCTTCAGCCAAGCCCTTCACTCTGTTTATTCCACATATTTGCATATTTGGAAGAGGGCATCAGCCTCTGTGTTACCCGCAAGTTGCTTGGAGCATATACCTGAAGCCACATAAAGAAAGGAGCTAGATTCAAGGGAGGGAGTGATACATTTTGCCTAAAAATATTATCCAGACAATCTGGCTAATATAAATAGCTGGCTTTATGGTAATAGATATGGTCAAACTCATCACTTCTTGATACCGCTCTAACATGCTGGACACAAGGTGCTGCCTGTGCAGCTAAGACTGAGAGCCTGGGATGGACTCTGTCATGCCGTCGGCCTGAGCAAGGGAAACGCAGCCAGGGTTTGAGACAATTTCTCTGCAGTTTGTCCCTGAGATGGACGATGTTTGCTGGAGTGTGGTGATTGCTCCTGAGGGGTACGTCTACACACCCCAATTCCAAAAATATTTTGCACGTGCTTTTGCAAGTGATTTCACTGGGGCTATGAGATTACTCACTGTCCGCAGAGCGAAGGCTCTGCCTGAGTCTTTGCAGGCTCAGGGATTTGTATCTTAATCATAAAGCGGTATCCATGGGTGTAATTGATTTTTGGTTAAGAAAAGTCTTCATATATCACATCTAATGAACGCATTATTACAGTGACAACAGAGTAAAAGCAGCCCTTGCACTCCAGAGGTTAGAAATGAAATGGGTTCAGTTAATTTTTTATGCTGTTTTGCAAATGACTTTTGTTTTACGTTACACAAAATGATTTTATTTTATTGATATGAGATCCTCCAAAGGAATAAAGGCTCTCTTCCAGTATCTGGAGCTAGCTTAATACTAGTAATTTATGTTGATAGTGTGCATTCTTGTTGCACCCATTAATTGAGCCATCTACAGATCAATCACCTGAGAAAAGTCACTGAGAAAACTGCAGAAATGCTTTTTTTTTTTTAGCCCAAAACTCTCATTCAGTAGTAGAATGCCTAAGTTTTACTAAATGGATTTTACCTCCAAGAATAAAACATTACATGCATTAATTTTGCACATTTTTAATTATATTTCATTGCCCAGCAAAGCATATTAACAAATATCCCCACACACATAGGGAGCCGGTATGGCAGCAGAGCAGGATCGTGGCTGTGTCTGACTGGGTCACTGCAAACGAGACATGAAAGGTCCCCGCACCGCAGCACCAGCATTGCAAATATTAACCTCCCTTTTTAGGCTGCTTCAGTGCAGATCTGATGTAGCAAAAAGATTTTCCAGCTTGCACATAAGCAGTAAAAATACACCAAAAGTATTACACAGACAGCAGCTCCTTTTCCAACATTAATGTCATGGTCACAGTCACGGGTTCATTTTGGAAAGCTGTTGGAGATTGGTCCGTAATATGGATTACAAGCTTGCAAAACAGTTTGTTAAACAGTGCAGCTGAACTCTCAAAGGCACAAAGCAAGGCTGCAAATCCCAGGAAAATTCACTGTTGCGCTCCAAGCATTATTTACCAATGGAAAACTGTTCATTAATGTTCTGGGGCTGAGCTCGGGGCCCCCCGTTTGAAAACCTCGTGTCTGGTTTTCAGGAGCTTTGTGTCCCTCCCCCGTGGGACGGGGAAACTCTGGATCAAGCCCTGCACCACGGCAATTTTCGTTTGCTGCAGAAGCTTGATGTATGTATAAAAGGCAATGGAAGAAAGGGAATAGCCCTGATTCTCTCTCAAAAATTGCAAGGTGATTTCCTAAGTTATTTTATTAGTATCTGCAAAATAATGCATAATACACTAGGAAATGGCAACTGAAAAGATAACATGAGTTATCTTGCAAGGTCTTAGAGCCAGTAGTGACTTCCTCTGGTACCAAGAAAATCTACCTACACTTCCAACTTTAGGAAGAGCAAATAAACCCAGGGAAACCTCCAGCAGCCTCTGCCCCGAAGCCAGCTCCTTAACTTCATGATCACTTTTGTCCGAGTTTCTCACACTTCAGCAAAATTCAGCAGAGCTTGACAAATTCATTTTGCAAGAGAAAGTCTGCTATGCCTTGTTTTCTTTTCATTTTTAAATTGTGGGCACACTGGAAAGCATTCCTGAAAAAAAAGATGTTTTCGCCACCGTTAAGCTATATTTCACGGAGTGGCCAACGTTGGCTGCTGTTACAGCTGCCTTGTAATTTGCATCAAAGCAATTTGTGACTCTGAGGCTGTTTTCCTACCCCGGGTTTGCTGTCAGCATGTTTCGTAGCATTACTGCACACGACCATAGGCGCACACACGCGTGGGCTGCACACCCTGGGGTACCAGCACTGGTTAATAGCCAGGGTGCTGATAATCCTTGGTTACACTTCAGGGGCAGTTCAGTTATTTGGGATTACAGATTATACCTTCTCAGACAAGTAAAAAAATTTTTTTTTATAAATAAGAATTTTTTATAATTAGTTTATGCATGGCAAGAAGCAAATGAATACTGTCAGGACCTTGAAATTATACCTGTGCACTGGAGTGGCTTGCTCAGTTTAATCTCCAGTGCCTCTGAATTCACTAAGTAGGTCGGATCAGCAATGAACACAGACATCATAAGATAAGGTCAAAAATCCAGGCAAAAACTGCAAAAAAAAAAGCGATCCCCAAACTCTATAACTCAATGAATGCTCGAACCCCCTGCAGCAGGCTCTTTGCTAGGGAGTAACACCCGCAAAAGAGCCAAGGGCAATTTTAATGTAAAAAAACAACCCAGAGACAGTGGAAGGTGGCAGAGAGGTGGCATCTACAGGGAAATAAGATCGTATAGGGGTTCATTTGGAGTCTGTCCCTATTTAGTACCAGGACGAGCCCGGCCCTGCGGGCAGGCAAGCAGGGACCGGGGCGATGCCGCGTCCCCAGGCGCCGCCGGGCTCATCCTGACCCGACCCAACCTGTCCCCTGGGGGCCCCCGAGGCTGCGGCCACCCGCAAAGCCTGCGCGGCCCCCGCTGCTGCGGGCACGTGCTTGCGGGGCACGATGGCCTTTCTGCGTGAGTAGGGCTATTTAAAACCCTAAAAATACATTTACTTTAGAATCCGGGTCTCTGGAGACTTATTAATATGAAATATGTGACCCACAGAGCAGATAACACTCTGCGAAAGAGGAAAGGACACCAGCACCTGAACTCAGACTGTGGCATTTAGACATATATCAAACTGAGATAGGCTTAATATGCACTGCTCCATAAGTCAATAGCACTTACTGCATGTTCAGAAATGATCAGGCAGTGTCCTCTCTTAAAATCATGACTAGTTTAACTTGAAAAGACTGTAAAAAATAGCACATTTAGGGGTTCCTTCTGCCTCATGCTTTTTGAGGTTTTCTGCTTAGTCAGAAGGACAAGAAATGTTATTTCTGAATGAAACTCTCCCTGAAGAGCACGACACCGGGCGCCAGAGCTGCCGCAGCAGCAAACATCGCAGGATTCCCGGAAAGCAACAGGGTCGGCACCGCTGGGAATTTGGGAACAGGCTGATTTACCTTACACCAGCAACGTCCCCGCACCTCAGGGGGGTTTTCCTTACATTTCCCTTTTCCCCGCACAAAAGGCAGCGAGAGCAGGAGGTGTAGATACTGTTTGCTGGCCAGTGTCCGCAGAAAATTGCAGCTCTCATCGGGACAGCCCAGCCGGAGACACGGGAGCAGCAAGCAGCATAAAAGGGAGAGAAATCCGTCAAAACACAAATAAAGCACATGAAGGCTTTCCAAGCATGGCTATCCTGCAGCAAGCAAGGCTTTGCAAAGGCAGAAAAGTTTGTGTTAAATGTGGATTTACTGGCACTGCTAATAATGAGTGCAACCAAAAGGGCCCTCGCCGCCGTGTGGCAGCGGTACCTGTTGCGGGAGCTTTGACTGCAAATTCCTCTCCGTTTTTGCAGCTCTGCGACGGCTGGGTGCGTAAGTTAGCAGAGCCCACTTGTGTGCAGAGAACAGCCATAAATGGACTGGAAAAGCATATGCTTTATTCATAAAAGTGAGTGGCACATTTCTGCTCACAATATAAACAGTGAATGTTTTTTCTAATGAAATGCTCTCTAATGGCAGTTGGGAGACTTCCCTTTTCCCCAGGTATAAACACTGGGAACTCAAATAACCAGTAATACTTCTGAAAATTACAAGCATGTTTATGAGCTATAAACTGTGTGAAATGTACTGGCCTTTGGAGAATATTAAAATTTAGTTTCAGCTCTTGCACAAGTCCATTTTTCAGCAAAAAGCAAATAAGAAAACCTCCTAGTGGAAGATGGGGCAAGGGAAGGGCTACTTATGTGATTAGCCCATTTGCAGGGGTCGTACAGTGAGGGACTTTTTAGAAATAAATCCATTAGGTTGGGCCACGTTCTGAGGTCAGACCCAAAGTCCCTGATATCAGGGACCAAAAACTGTCGTTGACTCCAATGGGGTCTCAGACTCACAGATAAGCATTTATTACTTAGGATTTTTTTCCTTTAAGCCTGAAGATTTTTTCATTAGGACAAACCAATATCTTTCAGTTTTCCATTCTAACAATTGCTACAGTAAAAGAAAGAACAACCAAGTGGGAATGGCAACCAGGTTAGAAATGTTGCAACCCTTAGCAAGGGGGGTGAAAGAAACTTGCAGTCTCAGAGACAATAAAGGTTTTTTTCAAATATCTGCGGAGAAATACATTGTTTATGGATTTGGACAGCTAGATCAGGAAAAAATTAAAATATCTCCTAATACCAGTCCTGCGATCACTGAGCATGCCAAATTCCTGTTGAGATGACGCTCGTTTTGTGCCAGAGAGACAGCATATGGCATAAAGCAATTTTCATTCTCAGTTCTGGGTAAAAAGTTTGTTACTGTGGGCTTATGCAGGGATTGATTTATCCACCACAAAAGTGAAACCTTAAGAGCGATGGGCCGTAGCGTCTATGTTGTGGTGGGAGTGAAGGCCGCTCTCGCTGTTGAACCCGCAAAAGGAAAGGTTTTGCAGGCAGAGCCAGTGCATTTTTTTGTATTATACAGCACCCCTGCTACTAGTAACCCAAAATCTGAAGGCAGTAGATACAAAAATAAAAAATCAGAAAGGAGGAAAAAGCCTCTTAAAGCGCTGGTAATGCACCAGCACAAAAATCAAACCCAGCTATACCCTCAGCACTTGTTTATTTTTAAAAGTGACCAAAGCAAGACTCTAAGTGCCAAAGCAATGCATAGGTGAGAGTATTACATGGTGCGATCCAGACAAAGAGGAGATTTTTTTGTAAGTCCATATAAAGCAGAACGCAAACATAATCCGCAGCTACAGAAAACCTGCAGGTCACTACAATAACCCCAACAATGGGTAAACAGTTAACACAAATTTTAAATCGATGTACTGTCACCTTAATAGCCAGTGAAGTCAGCTAAGATGGGAGTAATATGATGAGACAGTTTAATTCTTGTTATGACATTAGCTGCAGACTCGTAGAGCAGCTGAAATCGCGGGAGCGAGAAGAGTTTCCCATTACCGCGGAGCTGCCCGGCGCGGCTCGGGGTTAGACCAAAGCACCAGCCAGGGCTCCTGGTCCTGACAGGCAGTGAAAGCCGCAGAAGCTTCTGAAATCCGAGGAAGAGCTTTTCCCTTATCTCACGTTGCTCATATGCTTTTAAGAAGGTTTATTTCAGATAAGAAAATGCCATTTTAAAGTGTCTAGCAGTGAAACCCGTTCTGAATCTGTGTGTGATATATTACTGTATATCATAAATATATATATCCAGGAGGTGAACTGAATCAATCTGAAGCAATCCTGTTTTCCCAGCATTAAGCTTCAAAAAATTAAAAGTCATCCAGGCTTGAACCTCAGATCGACAGGTAATAAGCCATGACAGCACTTCAGTAGGATCCGCAGGAATAGGCAAGTAGAGCTGTGTGTCATCCATATAAATATGATAATCAGTCCCAAATCTCTGAATAATACCGCCAAGTGTGAGCATGTCAATATTAAAGGCAAGCGGGCTGTGAAGAGCCGCCTGGGGGACTGCCGTGCGCACCCACGCGGTATCAGACAGGTAGCCCTCGGCTGCCGAGGCAGTCTGGGCACTTTGGGAGGAGAAGTTTTAAGCCATTTAAACCAAAATGCAGATCCGTGAGTTGGAAAGGGGCTATAAGTGACACATGGGCGAGAACGCTCTCCTGCTGCATAACAGGGGAATATGCTCACTGCAGGGCGGGGGGGTGGGGGCGTCATGCTTTGGGATCGTTTTGCCCCACCTTTATTTCATAGCTTGTTTTCTACTTCTTTTCTGCAAACCTTGCAATCGCAGCTGGTTAATGGCAGTCCTCTGCGGCCCCTCTGTGCGGAGACTTATCATGCCAAACTCCTCACGCTCGTCAAGTTTTCTACCAACACCCTGGGGGCATTTGCAATCACGGCAAGTAACTCTGAGATTTGAAATAGGGACTATTTAATTAAAAGGTCGCCTGTGTTGTGTTGCTTATGCGTTATTGCTCTGCCTTTTTTAACAGCACATTTAGAAAAATGGCTCACAATTTCCTTTCAGATCACACAGACAGAAATCATCTTTCCCCTGTGCAATGCTTCTGGGTTTCCGCAGTATTATTTCCCATAGCTGTGAATGTAGGTTCTGGCAAGGGAAAAAGTACTCTGGTACGAAGGCAACTGGGCAAAGCCCCACCCTGAGCTGGCTAAGGCCTTTACTGAAAAATAAGTTGTAATTCTCTAAAATACCTTTTTCTTATAAAAGCCCAATGAGTCTTCCCTATGCACTGCTTATCCCCCTGCGGTCCCTGGTGCGGCCCGGACTGCAGGAAACGGCCAGACCACTGCTCACCACGTTGCTGGGTTGTTTTCTGTGAGCAAGGAGGTGAAAAGGGGATTTCACAGCACCAGAAAAGACAAAACTCCACTCAAAACCCCACGACTCCTAGTAGAGCAAACCTGCCTGAAGCCAGGCCTCGTTTCTGTTTTGTAGCAGACTTTATCTGGCAAATGATTTTTAAAGAGGTTGGCCCAAAAAGTCGCCGTGTCACGCAGTACCTTGTTCTGCATGACAAGGTAAGATAATTTCTCATTAAAAGGGTTGGCTTTCAACCTCCTCCCCTCCCCAATGGATAAAAAAATAAATATGCTTGAATATGTCCAGAATGTGCTTTTGCACGTAGCTGCGAGCGCCCTGCGGGCTGGGGGCAGCTGGGGCGTCCAAGAGGCACCCAGCCCCTTTGCGATGCCCCGTGTTTGGCAAAAAGCTTCTCACCTGCCAGGGTCTGGGGTTGGTGCAGCCCCTGGGTGCACGGTCTGATTGATCCCCACCGTGCAGCCTGCAAAATTACCCCATCATGAGGTCACCGCTGCCCATTCCTCTCCCAGACTTTCACCTCCAGCGTTTTTTATTTTGTGGTTCTAAATCCCTTTAGTGAAAAGAGTTTTTCATGCCTTTATATGGAATTGCAAACCTGTATTAAGCCTTAAAAGATGCTTTTATCAAAGAATCTAGACAGCTGCCAGCTTCCCTAAATCCCAAACTATCATTACGCACTTACTCTTAGACAGGGGATTTTTCTGGATCTTCCCTCCTGACCCAATGATAAAGCCAAGTTGGTTTGAGATTGAAGATTCATTTATCTCTCCTTGGCAATTATCTCTATTACTGCCCACAATCCTTCTCAATCTTTTTAAACAACATCCTGCTATTAAAGCCACTTGGCAAGCATTTAAAGCCCTGGATAAGTTAACCATGCACAAAATATCCCACTTGGGGAAGGATCCAGCTATAAAAATAAATGGTTTACGTTCCGAAGGCCATGGTTCAGGATGGGTATTCTTCATTTGTGAAGAGAGGTCATCATTGCTGACAATAAAATTATGTAGGACCTGATCCTCCCCCACTGAGCTCAATAGCAAAATCCCTCCTGATTTCAGTGGTGTTTTCTGGGGTCAGTAGCTGGGAAAGCCAACATTCCTCAAAGTTGCTGAAAATCTATAACTGGATATATTAAGAGGGCTTTCAAAGAGATGTCAGATTTGGAGGCTTAGTGTAAACTGTGCTGCAAAGGGGATCATTTTTTATAACTGAATCCATAAAGCTTTTTTTTAACATTTCTTTTCTACTTGATCTCTGAGGGTGGAAAAGCTTGGCTATGGGAACTTACCACTAACATGGTGAGGGTGGCCCGAGCCTGGAGCTCCAAGGGTGAGCGAGTGAAGTGTGGAAAAATTCTGGCAAGCGACTTGGGGTAAGCTGGAAATTTGAGGCATCTCACCCTGTGAATGTCTGATCCGGTGGGATTGCTTACATCACTGAGGTTACCCATGTGTGCAAGTACAGGAATATGGAGCCCTTGTTTTCACAGGGTTTCTGATCTCCTGTCACAATGAATCTCTTTGGGGGATATGATTGAGAGTTTTGATGAATTCGGCCATGTCTGACTTGCCTATATTTAGTAAAAGGAGCAGAAGGTGGGTTTCTCGGCGGAGGGGCTGCCTGGCGGGGCTGCAGGCTAGCTGCTGGGGGCTGCGGCAGGGCCAGCGCTGGGAACCGCTGCCACCGCTGCCGCCACTGCCAGGGCTGGATCAGAGGAACGCGTGGGTAAACTTATGCTTTTCTATTATTTCTATTTCTCTACAGCTTCGATGAGGCAGCCCTCTGTGGGGTCACAGGCAGCAAGTTTTTTGCTCATTCCTAGAGAGCTTGATAATTTTTTTTTTTCCTTTTTAGTGAAAGCTGAAATTCAACAGCTGCTGATGAGCCCACCACCGAGAAATGCCAGTTCGCTGCACTGGCTAGTACCAGATTAATCTGGCCCTGGCTCCGGGATGTGCAGCCCAGGGACACAGGGCTGAAAAGAAACCCGCTGAAAAGGATGAGTCAGCT
Source organism: Apteryx mantelli (assembly GCF_036417845.1). Classification (NCBI taxonomy): domain Eukaryota; kingdom Metazoa; phylum Chordata; class Aves; order Apterygiformes; family Apterygidae; genus Apteryx; species Apteryx mantelli. Next base: position 33,361,857 of record NC_089981.1, on the reverse strand, counting down.
GGAGGCCGGTGGGCAGCGAGCGCGCAGGAGCTGACTGGAATTTAAAAAGTTATGTGGCTGCATATTGTTTTGAGCCCTGCTAGCTGAGAAACTCACACGCACAAAATGCTGCATAATCTGCCATAATTATGTTACTTTGCTGATTAGCTGGTAAGCTCTTTTCTAAATGTTTTTAGACAATACTAAGATCTTGAAATGTAAGCACTTTCTCCTGACACTGTCTGTTAGAGTTTGTTACACATGATGTTGTGAACCATCTTCCCCAGATGGACAGACTACTGACTAGCTATTAAATTGTTCTCTTAATACATATTGATGACTTATATATTAAAACTGCTGAGGTAGTGTCATGCCTGCACTTCTGTGACATAAGCACACCTACACCAATGCGTGATGTTGGTGTAGCTACACTTCTAGTGCAAATCATATTCCTGAGCCCTATTTTTGCATGTTTACACCAACCAGGACAACAGCAGTTTGGTGTGAAGCTTCACTAGCTCCTCACCCAGACACAAACACATCCCTGTTGCCTTCACTGTAAAACAACACTGGGCACCAAAAGGTTCAGAGGGTAATTTCCAAGTGACATGACAGCTCTCAAAAATTTGAGATTTTGGCTGCAAAGCTCTTTACATAAATAACATTAGAATTATATTTATTTGTTGTGTGAAAAGATGTATTTTCTATCCCCTCTCTTGTATAAGAAGCCAACCTGTTTCATTGCAGCTTCCCAGACCAGTTCCTCTGGGGAGAGGATATGTGCCTGTTCCTGAATATCTGCACGCACAGGGTTAGGGTGGAAACTTAACTGACACCTGCTATTGCTGGCTGTCTGTTGTAATTATATTACGCTTTCCTTTCCTGCATTTCTTCATCTTTCCTTTCACTAAACCCTGTTGTTTACACAGACACTGACATCATCAGCATAACTGTTCATAAGATAGGCACTGGTCAGCGAACACAAGGCATAAATAATTGTGCTACCCCATTTCAAAGAACTAGATCCCTTTTTCACGTGCGTGTGAATGAGACACCCGTCCATCAGAATAGGTAGCGTCTCAAAGTTATTTTCTACAGTCTTTAGCGGGAAGTATGGAAGTACCAACAGACTGTTTTATTGCTTTTGCTCTCATTGTGCTGAGTTTGGTGATGAGTTGGTCCCCCAGCTACCTGGGATAGTGAACACGGGACCCCGAGCGGATGCAGAGCCATAGCATTAGGTTCCCACCAGGGGCTTGCAGAGGACCACCGAGGCCAGCCTTCACACTGGAAAAAGGGGGAGCCAATGAGTTTTAGATAAGATAATTTCAGTCCCTGAAAAGCGATGGAGCAAATACTCATACAATCTATTTGTGAACACCCAGAGGAGGAGCAGCTGATGGGGGGTTGTCAAGAATGGATTGCATTAACGCAGTCCAGTTTCTCTCTGCGAGAGGGGAACAGCCCTCTCGCACAGAAAGCAGTGGCAGAGGCACCCCTGCCTTCAGTCCCCTTTCACTGTGGGAGGCCATGTCTCACACAACATCTTCATGAGCCAGAGAGGGAAACGTGGTGTGGAGGAGACCTGTGCAGGCTGCCACAACACCACGACAACACCCGGACAGTAGTTACAGTAGTTACCTTATTGCAGCTGCAGATGACTCAAAGTGGCAAGGAGCCACATGTGCTCTGGGAGGCAGGACTGCTGCGGCAGGCTCCCACGGGGCTGGAAGGGGGAAGGGGCGACCCAGGCAGGCCAAGGGCTGCCAAGGGGCTCAGAGGGCTCCTCTGCTGCTTTCGGCTCCACACAGCCTGCAGCTGTACTCAGTTTCGGATGTCACCCTTCAAGAATGACGCAGATCTTGGAGAGAGTTCAGAGGTGAGCAGCGAACATGATGAGATGCCTGGAAAATACAACATATGAAGAACTGCTGAATAACCAGGGGTGGTTTTGGGAAGGAAGAGATTATAACAACCCTCACATATGTTAAAGGTGGTTGCAAAGAGGAAGAGGAGGACTTATTCTCTGTGTCTGCCTTGGGTAGGACAGGAGCAAATGGACTTACTGTGCAGCAAGGAGATTCAGTTCACACCTAAAGAGACCGTTTTCCTGGCAGTAAGGCAAGGAAGCACGGGGATCGATCGCTGGGGTGAACTACGAGAATCTTCAGGAGCAGGTCAGACAAATATCTGTCAGAAATGACACGGTGGATCTTGTCTAGAGGCAGAGAGGTGGTCCAGATGGCCTCTGGAGGTCCCTTCTTGGCCTTTTCTTTCATAGTCCCGTTAAGTGATCCTAACCATTTTGTAAGGATCACTCCTGGAATAGAATTTCCTTGGTGGGCTTGTTTCTTTGCCACGGTCCACCCGTGCAAGCCATTGCTCTGGTGTGAAGTGGGTGTGAAATGCTGCCATGCTGATGTGTTGCTGTTTTACACCTCCTCCCCCAAGTGCAAATAACTCCCTGACCTGCGAGCTGGGGTGAATCCGGCCCGTGGCGGTACAAGCCACTGCTCAGGCTCTGATCCATGAGCTTTCACAACAGGTGAGTGCAGCCAGAGACACACATTACAGGTCTTCTTTACAGGCAATAGCACTCAAGAAGAGAAAATGAGTGAATCCCCCAAGATGTGTCTGCTGGATCAGAAATCAGCCTCCAGGTTAGTTAGTGGCGGAAAATACCTGCCCTGGGCAGCGGTGCGGGGCTTGAAGGTGGCACTCGCCCTTGGGAAACAAGGGCCCTCTGTTCTGCCTGCGCGGTCGAGATGAAGGGGATGATCTCCCATCCTCCGTCTTCCCCCAATTTCCCTCATTACCTGCTCTAAGCTCCTCTCAAAGATAAGTAGATCTTGTGCAAAGCCGCTAATTTAGTCCCAGCAAACAAGAAAATAAGGCTGGATGCGAAAGGCTGGAGGAATTTTGACAAGATGCACGTTGAGGTTGGGCGACTAGGCTTAATTAGGCCATCTTTGTTTACATTTGATGTTTATCAGCTAATTGGCATGGCAAGGTGTGAGTCACACAGCTTCCCTCTGGCATGAAAGCAGTTTGTAGGAGAAAAACTGGGAGAACAAATGATCCCAATTATAAGAAAACCCACTGTGCTAATTATCATCCCACGAAAGACCGAGCCTCCAATCCTTCCCTGCACCAGGCTGCTGTCTCCTCCCTGCGCAGCCCTGCGCTGTGCTCGCCCCTTGTAAGGGAGCATTTCTCCCCTCCAGCAGGGACCCTCTGCTTGTCCCTGCTGTCCTGCGGGAGCAGAGGTGACGCTTGGCTGGCCGGGCGCTTGGTGCTGCACGGCATTTCGCAGGAGCTCAGGCTGTTTCTCTGCTGCTGCCTTTTTTTCCTGCTTTGTCTTAGGTTGGTGGAAACCATGTCACAGCAGCAGCTCATCGGAAATGTATCGGGCTTCCAGCATCGCGATGGCCATCAAAACAAGGGCTTGGTGTTTGCTACGGGAGAGCCGGACTGGAACCTCACTGCTTTGGCTTCTCAAAAATAACATTCAAACCAGCCCTGACTCTTTTCCCCTTCCCACCTTTAAAAATATTTTTAGACCATCTGTAAGTTGGCCAGTTTCCTGGTCTACCCCATTCTATTTTCCTGCCACCTGATTTCCACACACATACTTACCCACACTTGTGCATATGTATGTATCCACGTACTGTAAATTTCCATCTTTCTCCGTCTCCCCGTCTCTCCCCAGGCATATCTGGATCCCTCGCCCCCATACCCTTTTAGGCCTTTCCCCTGTACACGAAGGGTCCAATGTGCAGGAATGTTCCTTGGCTGCCCTTGAGTTGAATGATGATCCCGGACGCTTGGAAAAGCCACAAAGCTCAATGCTCTCTGTCTCCCTGTGTCTCTCTTGTCTTCCCTTCTTAGTAGGGGTAACAGATGGCTGAGGCTTTCACCAACAGCCCCGAACACATTGTCACTCCCAACTGAAAGTGAAATATTCAGTGGCATTTAAATTAAATAGACTCTAATGCTTCAGTAATATTAATTACGGTTTCATTCATCCCTGGCCTAATAAATCAACACATAAAGATAGGATGATCCCGTGGCTGGCAGCGAAGCGGGGCTATTCTGCCCTTTGTAAGGTTATGCACACAAAGCCCCCATTCTTACGGGGACACCGCGGCCCCGGCAAACATCTGTGCTCAGCACCACTTGAGGGGGAGCCAAAGTGGTAACATTTAAACTTTTCTTGTCCAATTTGTCCACGCAACAGGGCTCAATTCAACAAGAACTCTCAAGTAAAATTATAAAACCCATGTTAAGCGGGTGAAAACTTTTCAGCAGGTCCGTTAGGGGGCATATAGATTTATTCCAGCAGCCACTGGCCGGGCCAATGGCAGGCCGTCCATTCCCACAGCTGAATTTGTTACCCCGGCTTCAACCTTTAAAAGGTGGGGGTGGGGGCAGAGAAGCCTTAAAGTGTTTGAAAACCTCATGACACTAAGCTAAATTTCAGTATTTGGGGAGGCCCTGGGCAACAATTTTTCACACAATTTTTTGTGTGAATACCACAGGGGAAATAGACTCTGTACTTCACCAACAACAGGTTTTTCCCCCTCACTGCCATACATATGTAAAAGGAGGCTAATAAAACAGTTGAATAAAAGATCACTGCCAGTAAATCTTCTGGAGACAAAAACCTCCACTTGTGATGCTTCAAAGCTGCCCAGAGCTACCAGTTTACCCCAAAAGTCCCAACTCAGTGCTGCTGATTGGAAAATAAAAAGCACTGTGCATAAAAACTTCACTCCAATTGTTAGGTGCTGAATGCAACGTTTACATACAGCAGCTTTACTTGACCAAATGACTCCCAAGTAGACAAATGAAAAGCTTGTCGACTATACTGTTTAGCTCCTTTGCAAAGGTCCAGCTAGAGTAGGCTTACAGGGTAAAAAAAAAATTAAAATGACAAAGCAATGCCATATATTGTAAGTGCATCATAGAAAGCTGGATGAGTTGAAAAACAAAGCGAAATGGAAAAAAAGCAATGGAGCCAATAAAGCATTGGGGAAGTATAATTCAGTAGCAACCCTTTGGGGAGACAGCGCAGAGGAAGGGCCTCTTTCCCTCCCGCAATCCATGCTCTGGGTGTGTGTGGTTGCTCTGCGGCGCCGTCTGCGCTGCAGCCTCGTGCAGCGGTGCTTGCACTAACCGCAGAAAAGGTAGCGCAGCTGCTGGCCGTGATCTTGAAGCAGCCAGAAATTAGTGACATGGAACGTATTTTTGAAGGCATCATGCAACAGAGCAGACCAACCCCGAACCTTCCATGAGCCATCGCCTTTGGGAAGGTGCGACACAAATTAGGCTGGTCTGTGCCAAAAAGCCAATCTGTAGTTAAGTGCTTAAGAAAGGGATTTTCAGAGCCAATCGCCTAAGCAGGAAACTATTTAAACTACCCTGGAACTAAATGCTGAGGAGCTTACCATAAATTAGTCCAGGTGGAGGTGTGTGCTAATACAGCTTGTCTGAACTTTGACCCTTCTTGTTCATGTGGAGCTGTCCTGGGTTTCGTCACTCTGCACTGCACGGTGTAGCACAGGTATTTCTGACCAGGTGTCTCACTGACGGTATCTGCAACCATCAGTCTGGGACTTATCGCACTTAAACCCCATCAGCTGTTTAGATAACTCATTAGCCTTCCCCACTGCTAATGCCTATTAGTGTGATACCTTTTTCATGCTTTCTTTAGGTGCCCCTAACATCACTGTATTTTGTGAAGGTGCTTTCCTTCAACACTGCTTAGCTGCAGCTTGTGTCCAGCCCATCTGGTGGGGACCTACATGGTCACTTTAGGAGCTGTGCTCCAAGGCCACCAGGGAAAGGACTCCAGGCTACCCATCAATGGGGATGTGCCAGTAGTGCTTTGACTGCTCTAAAAATACAACCATGGTTGCAATTTCAACATGCCAGTGATGCCCACCTGGAAGATCTGGACATCAGTCTGCCTAACTGGGGATATTTTCTCCTTAACTTTAATGCAATAACAAAGGCAGTGCTCCCTGGCTGACATACAGAGCATGCACCAGCCCACCTCAAATCTCTGCTCGCTCCTAGCTGGGTGATTTGAATCAGGCTCACCTCAGCCCCTCCAGCTCTAAAAGGGGCATAATGTTACTTACTTACCGCTTTGAAGGTTGGTTGTACAGATTTACCTGCTGGTGTCAGTAGAGAACAATGTGCAAAGAAACCTTTTACTAATGCTCAATATTAATACCAGTGACTGTCCAGGTCAAGTAGGCACCACTGGGATAACCAGCAGAGGACCCATCTCAATGGACAATTTATTAAGTTTAATGTTATGCAAAACTATGTTTTAATCTTTTTTTCAGAATGTGTTCAGCCCCTTTCTGGACTAAAGATAAACAAAAAATCCCAAGTAAATGTTGTATTATTATTTTATGCAGTGGATTGAGGAACCCTGCGTATGTGTGTGTGCGTGAGAAACTAGCTGAGATCTGTGAAAAAGAATGGGCCAGAGGAATTGTGGTGCCCGAGATGCCTCCTCACATCTCTTCTCCTTAAGTTCTTTCTTCCTGCCCTTTTTTCCTTCTCCCTTCTCCCTCCTTCTGCTGTTGCCACCCTCTCTTCTCCAGTGTTATTGCTAAGAGCAGGTTATGAAGTCAGTAACGAGCAGGATGGATTCACGGCAGTCATGCATGGATGGCGTTTGGCAGGAGCTAGCGGTGAGGTTGCGCTGGGCGACCGGCTCAGAGAGGCTGAGCGTTGCAGCAAGACGTGCTGCCCTTGCATTTGCCTTCCCTCAGCTGAGCTGCGGAGCCGCCTGCCTCTGCTCGGCCACCGTCACAAGTGGGGCCAGCTGTGAGAGGAGCACCCAGTGGGGAGGGGTGTCCGAGGGCCCCTCGCGTTGCGGCCTGGCTGGGGACACCAAGCGATGCAGAGCTGTCCGGGCAAGGCAGAGTGAGTCAGGGTGCCAGCAGCGAGCCAGAGCCCCCATGGCCAGGAGGGAGGCCAGGAAACCACAGGGCTGTGGGCCTGGGCCAGTGGTGCGAGAGCTGCTCTGCCACTGCTGCATGCCAGGGAAGCTGGGCCGGGAGCAGCAGCTGCTTCTCTACCCTGGGGCATGCTTCTTCCTCTCCCAGCCATGGTTTTGCTGCCCCCACCAGCCTGCCTCCCTGGGCAACGGTCTGTTTGGCCTCTGCCTGCAGCTGACCCAGGGAGGAGGGCTGCTCAGGCGCCGCTTGCGGCTCCTCCATGCTCCAGTTGGCTGCGGATCCATCACATCAGCTGGACAAGGAGGACTTACTTCTCTGTCATGTCCCAGTTCCCATCAGCCGGGAAAGACTGTGCACCAATTAAAAACAGACAACAGGAGCATATGGTGTTCCAAGCCATCCTTACCCGAGCCTCTGATTCAGGATCATGGGAAAAAATGGGGCAGGGTGTACATGGGCTGGAGAGGAACCGACGTCCATCCCCGGGCCAGGCAATGTACCAAGCTTGGGGGTGACACAGTAGGAAGAAAAATGGAGGAGACAAGCTTTATGCATTATATAGGTGTTGAAGACAACTATTTGTGTAGGGGTAACTTGTTTAAGTTTGTCCATTCAAAATAGTTCACAGTAATCTTAAATGAATCTCCGCTGACCTATAGTTTGGAAAAAAATATTTAAAGTAGCAGGACTCAAAAATTTCTGGGTGTTCATGCAAACCAACTTTCGTTCTACCCCTTTCTGGGAAGGGGCATCAGGGTTCACTGTGGGTCTGAGGGGCTTGAAAATGCCCTTTGCCAGCTGCACTACTGTTCTTGCAAAGGGGCTCCTGCAGATGCCTATCTGCCAAGCAAGCTCACTCACACATGCTGGTAGCTATACCAATGGGTTGATCTGTTGTCTAGGCCGTGTGTAAACACTTACGAACTTACTAAAACCATTATTGCTTAGGCTAGATTTAATTCCGAAATACATCTCCATGGCCTAGTCTACAGACCAGCAATAACTCTTAGAGGAGACTGGCCTAGAAGATACCGCCTATTCTATATATTTATGAACCACACAAAACATTTGCATGAATAATGTTGCTAAATTCTGGACAAAAGTTACTATAATTCCCTGATTTTAAGCAACGAAACATTGTCCATGGTTCATAGAAAAGAAGGAAAACCCAAAGTTCACCATCTCTCCCAGAACAGAAGCTGGCAGGCCGTTTTCAGTAATACAGAAAGTATACATGAGTCTGCATTTTAGGGACATTAATACTTGGTAGCTATTCTCAAAAGTACAACATACCACGTAAAACTGTTACTGCTTCTGTGTTTGGACATAAACCTTATGCAACCTGTTATGGGCTAACTGAAAGACAAGTTGAAAGCAATTTTAATATGACAAAGATTAGTAGAGAACATTTCACTGGATTTATCTCAAGATATAATTTGCTAACATCTTTTTCTTCATTGCTCAAAGCATTCTCTGGCAGTTATTTTTAGTAATGACATATATGTTTCCTAGTAAGGCACTTTGCATTTAATAGTAATAAGAAATAACATTATCTACTTTTTATGATTGAAGATTAAGGAGTCTATTCTAATAGCTTCAGTTGTCAACACAAGGTCCTCTGGTACTATGTTTCTTAGCTTCCCTGTTGTAAAAGAACATGTCTATGTAGATATTATTAATTTATCATTGCACAAAACAAAGTTTATGAACACTTAATATTTAATGTGCTGTGAATTTAATAATAAAAAATTAAGACTCTACCTTACATCATTTTTTAACTATCTGATTTTTATTCTTCTCATTAGCTCTTTATGTGTCTACTCTGAGATGTATTACCACGGCTTGGGTTTAAAAGCATTTAGTTGCATATACTGAAATGTAAATACTTAATCCCTAGCTCAGTTGAGTATAGGCACAACACTATGATGAAATTAAGCACTATGATGTTTCTACTGTATATGGAATACTGGAATATAAATATAAAGCTGTAATGAAGTCAAAGGAGTTGCACCAAGTTACAGGAACTGAAGACCTCCTTCCTCTTGTTTAGTAAATACAAGAGAGAAGCATGTTTTCTTTTCTTTCAAAAAAGCTCTGATTTTTTTTGCATTTGGACTTGGCCTGGTGAGTGGATAAGCACCAGGTACAGCTCCTCCAAGGGCCTATGCTACTTCTGGCCTTCTGAGCAGTTTCTTGCATAAGCATGATGTAAAAAAAAGAAGTACTTTGCTGCAAAAGATTAACATATCTTATTTGTTATTCTGGTTTTATCTTTCCTCAGCACAAACTGACAGATCTTGTTGTTTATCTGGATTCACTCTCTGGGTGCTTAGGATAAAAAAGCAGATCTGGGTCTTAAACAGGGGAAAGTATCTTTCAGTTCCAGTGGAATTACATGGCCTAGCCCCATCTGAGGGCCTGACTCTGTTAAGTCTCAACACACATATGCTTATGGTATATGATTTTGTTCCTACAGTATGATTCATTCTAGCTTTCAAGCACAGGTCATACTCATTTCTTTCTTTACATTTGTATTAACTAGCTTAGCTGTTGAGGGTTTAGTCAGAAGAATAATTAATGTTTGGTTGATAATCTGAATCCCAACAGCTCATCCCAGACAATGTTCCTTGACAGCAAATCCTGCACGATAGAGATTAAGGGACAAATTTGCAAATGTCAGAAGCCTAGGACTGCATGCAGAAGTGCAGGTCACGTTCAGCAGTGCATCCCATCTGCTCTGCACTGCTGCACTGCACAGCCGCTGTAGAACTGACACTGCATCATCAGTTACACACAGCCACAATTTGACATGATTGTATACAGTGGTCAGGTATTTAGGAATGCAGATCACCAGACAAGCATTTAACTGGACGTTTGGACATGCAATTATCTGCCTTGCACACCCAACATGTGTGTGCCTCTTGGGGTTTGTACAGCTTGCAATCCAAAGTAGTAGAGCTTATCAGAGGAGCTTTAAAGTGAGCTGGAACAAAAATAGAGAAGCCTTCATTTTGTTAAAAACTTGGCATTGCTTTCACTTTTTTCTAAATGAGACAGAAGGCAAATGTTCTCCAACAAAAGATAAATAATGACAAGCAGAGCCAGAATATTAATATGCCTGAGTATGGGAAGGAGCAAGATGAGCCAGAGCGGAAACCAGACACCAGAGCTTGGCCCTGCCCGGGGGATTATCTCTCACGGGGTGCCACTGCCAATGGGCACTCCTGCTGCGGGGGACAGACACAGGGCATGGAGAAGAAGTGGCCCTCCATAAAAAAGAAATTTAGGAAATTGCTATAAAATGATCTGGAGTGGAAAAAACAGGTTGTTAGGAATGGAAGAAAAAAAGTAGAACAGGAACTGATAATCATTATGTTCCCTCAGGCCCACTTCAGAAGGCAGCAAGAAGGAAGACTCACGTTTCTGTCGGCAGCTTGACTCAATAGGCTGGTCACTGCACTGCTGCAGCCAAAGTCCGACTGCCTCTTTGCTTCAGCTGCCTTTGCTCCAGGGGCAGCGTTACATGGTGGAGCGAGGACGGGGCAGACACCCGCCGCAGCCAGCTTGGGGCAGACCTTCCCCAGAGCGCTGGGCAACCGGGCGTTGCTCAGCCTCTGCCTGAGGGGCAAACCACATACCTGAGAAGGAGGAAACCTTTGGGAGCTTGACCTTATATGAATCCCTGGTTTGGGAACTGTCCTGTTTTCTGTTATATGAGGGAGAGGCTTTTGCTTCTAGAAAATGGTTGAAATTGAGCCACTGGATGCAGCAGTTCCCAGTATGCCTCTCATCTAAGAGTGACTGCTGCACACCACTGGCATAGCACCTGCAAATATGTTATTAAAGAGGAAACTAAGCATTTATATGCTTGTATTTTATGAGACAGGTTTCACAGCGTGCACTGATGCAGGGAAAGTCAAACTCCCCTGAACTCCAAAGAATCATCACCATTTCACCGCTATAGGAAGATGACTCAGTGCTCATCTATGGGAGAAATTAGTGGCCTTAATGGCAAAAGTATCCCAATGGCTTGTTTTGTATATTAAAATTGTGGTCCCAGGTGGAAACAAATGGAAAAACAGGCATGATGTCTCCTCTGATGTCCAGCAGAGAAGGAGCAGAGGGAGACTGAGTCAGGCATGACACAGAGGAAAGGTCTGAGTGCCAACAGCCTCCTGAGTCCCAAAATACAGCACTGGCAAAGCAAGTGTGATCACCTCTCTCTGACAGCAGTGATTCTCACAAAGCAGGGGAGACCTGTAGATTCAGATGGTACCACAAGCCACCTTAACAACTCATCCTAGCAAGTTAGGTTGGTAGCGTGGTTATTTTGGTTTCCATATCATATAAATGTTAATTGTTCATAGTAAGAAACACCCTGTGGTAAGGACACATGCAAGACGGCTTATAGCAACAGGAACCAATGTTCTTCTGCTTCCCATGGCAATACGATTTTTCATGTGAGCCATTCAAATGATAAAAGGACACATCAGAAGTCCAGCTCCTTACTAGGTGCAACAGCTTCTAGCTATTTCACTGGAAATGCTGGGTGTGAAAAGCTCCCAGTCTGTCACCTCACAGAGTCCTGCAGGTGGGCTGAAGCCATGCTGCAGGAAGCAGGAGCAGAGCAAGTGTTTCCTCACCAGCCCCTGCTGCCTCGCCCAGGATCCCTCCTTCACCTGAGATGTAAATGGGAGCAAAACAACTATCAGAGGAAGATGATTTCAGGGAATAAACACAACGGCAATAGTGATGCTATGAAGAAGACTGACATCACCTGATACAAAGCGGATCACTCACCCCCTTATCAAACTACTGCTCATCCTTTCCATTTGTTACCGTTACTTTGAGCAGATCATGTTCAGCTTCTCCAAGAAAATGTCCTTGCAGGTCATAACTGGTGTGAAAACAGTTTTTCCTCTCACATCCTGTATGCTGCAAAAGGAAATTATTCAGTTCCTTCCCTTGTCTCCTTAGACTACAAGACAACCCCTTGAAAAGCTTGTCATTGACCTGTTCATTACAGGTGACTGACAGCACAACACCTAGGGGACATATCTGCAAAATGCCACCAAATACAAACCTCTAAGGGAATAAATAGCCTCCACCAAATAAGAATGACAGTACCTCAGCTTTTTTAAAAGGAGTATCACTTAACCAAATAAATGAAAGTAACAGGGTTTTTTTTCCACACCCCTGTAATTCTTTGAATATGTTTCTGCTTCAGTAGACAACCACGCTGCCTGGAAAAGAGAGCGACACTGGGCTTCAGAGTCTTCCCCACCCATTGAGGCTATGACTATGGTTTATTGGCTGCACTGGTCAGCTCTGACAGGGACTAACTGTCCCTCAGACCCAAGCTTGTCTCAATGATGCTTTACTGCTTCACAGCCCTCTGCAGGCAAGTTAGTATCTAATCCCTCTCCCATTCCATAAACATGATATTACAGATTTAAAGAAGACATACAAAGCCTTAACATAAGGACTAAGGACTGAATGTCAAGTGTCCTAGACAAGTGACTGTTCCTTGAAGCTGTCATGGTTGAAGTGCTGCCATATGAAATTTTGGAATATATGTGTGTAACTGCTTCCTGTAAGCGTCTTTTTAAAACCAAGCTGAACCCTTTAATTGCAAGGCTGGTGAAAGCTGCTTTGTAATTTCCAGAGGGTTTGTGTAATGCATGTACATATTTAGTGAGGGGTAATGAACCCTCCCTCACCTCCCATCCAATGAAGCATTAGCACCACCAGTTGGTCATCAAGCCTGAATAACACCCAGTCTGAACTGCAATACTAACACAAGAGCTTTGTTCGACTCTCAAGAGCAATGTGTTGTGTCATCCATATGTATTGTTTAGTTGACCTGGAGCCGAGGCAAGGCATGCTAAAATTGCATAGGTGCATTTTTTCCTGAGTTTGTTGATTGTACCTGATCTGTTCCAGCTTGAAATTTAAATGATGCTAATTAGAGAATCAAAAAACTGTAATGAGGAGCTCGGCTAAATTCCAGCTTCTCAGCACAACCACATTTTTTTAGTTCATTGGTGAAAGACTGAAAAGGATCCAGAGGAAATACTATTAGTGTTTTGGGTTTCTAGAGCAGCTCTGACCCAAAGATGTACTGATCAGCAAAATGAAGTGGGGCAGACTTGGGTGCTAATTTTCAGTTCTTAGGGCAGTAAATTGGCTTGCAAAACTATTTCTGCATGGCACATGGTTAGACTGCCAGGGCATGCATTAAAGTTTTGATTTATATACACGTATGCAGTGATGCTCGTGCCTTCAAAGATGGCTGTGTCTATCTGGTTACTTGGAGGCCTATCTTGTTTTCTTTATTATTATAGTTTGCCTAAACTGGAAGTGTTTTCCCTTTTTCTTGTTCTCTCTCTCTCTCTCTCTCTTCCCCTGTGCTTGTTCATGGAAATGTGTGTGGGTGTTGCCCAGAACTCGCAGAGATTTGCAGTCTCTTTCTTACTTGCACTGCAGATCCTGCCGCTGTCCAAGGACTTAGCAGCAACATGAACTACATTGGTATCTGCTTTACAGTTCATTTCTGTCCTGAGAGTGGCCTAAGAAAGTCTCAGTGTAAAAGGTAATCAGGACCACTGGGTCTGGAGTGTTTCAGCCACCACTTCATGGGGTTATCTGGACTGGCTGAGTTGAGGAAATGGTTATAACCAAGACAACAGTCTGTGAGGAATAACACTTTCTAACAGAGAAAACAGTTTGACAGTAAAGCGCACATAAAGGAGACAAACTATATTATCTGCTCCCTTACAGAAACAAGGTAACCTTTACAAATAAAAAAGCAGTTATACGTCCCAAATTCTAACATTAATATGTGGCCCATGGCACCAGTTTGATTAGCATGTGTTGGTGCTTAAGTATATCTCATCCGGCTCCTTTCAAAGCACCTCCTTGCTGTCCTCCCTGCTTGGGATGGCATCTGATAGTGTCATCTGAGGCTGTAAAACCTAATTCACTATGGCAAGATTGTCTTTTGCAGAACTGGCATGTCCAACAAAATGCAATGCCCTTGACATTCTGAGCTGGTTAAAAATTTTTAATTAATCTGGTTTATAGACACGCACAAGAGTCTCGGTGGTGACGTGGCCTCTCAGTGCTACACCCGGCGTGAACTTGAAGCAAGGAGTAGACCATATTGAACAAACCTGCACTGAACAGCTGGCCACCGCTCATCATCGTGTGGCACCAGGGCAGTATAAAGACCCTGAGCCCAGGGCTTCAGCGGCTCTCCTGTCGCCTGAGGAACCAAGGCCTTAGTAGGCAAGGCAGGTGGGAGAAGAAAAAAGGACTTGCAACTCACTTTTCCCATTGGAAAAGATGTTCTTAGTGGCATATTTACTGCATGCTTTATGAAATACTCTCCCTGTTTATATGCTATCTACTTGTACAAATAAACATAACAATAAATTACTTGAATGGATTTTCATGCTCTCCTCTTAGTCAAGATGAGCTTTGATTTGAGAATATTCCCACAAAAACACATGTAATACTTGAATACAAATAATCACTGATGTTTTCACCTACTAAGCCAGTGTCAGGGGTAAAAAATATTTATCAAAATATCACAGTTTTCAATATGACTTTGTCCTCATCCTGGCACAAAATGTTTACAAACAGGGAACTTTACTCATGCGAGTAAAACCAGAGTTCTTCACCTGAGCAGGTATTTGCAGCGCTCAAGCCCTGCATTTGCAGAAGGTAGAGGATTTTTGAAAGGTTTTTTTTCAAGAGCTTATTAAAATTGAAAAATTATGCAGCCCATTGCTGAGTAGTTTCTCATAGGCTTTACAGTGCTCAGATAGCATATCATTTTTGTACCCTGGTTCTCAGCTGCACAGGCTCTTTCCCTGAAGAGGCCGGGCAATCTTCAGTGCTGTGTAGCACTCAGAAGTGGCGCTTAGACTGTAAATATTATATGCTGCTGTAAGAACATTTGAATGGTAATACTCAAGCAATTACTTTCCTTTCAAGATCATTAAACACAAATCTGACTTGTATTTTAATAGGACTGCCAATGTATTTAATGGGGGGCAGTAAAGGGTAGTTTTTTTCTAATGGATGAATGTTTATATTATTATCCATTTTGAGAGACCACATTAGGAGAAGACTGTATAATGCTCATGTGTTTTGCCTCAGTCCTTTTCACCCTACTATTCAATTTTTTCTCAGTTCTGCATCTTGCAGTATTAAGACAAAACTGCATCTACAACAAAACCCATCACCATATTCTGACATGGAAAAAAAGGAAAAAAGGACCAAACACAGTCATGCTGAAAAGAATTTCCAGTTTACAGTACCGTGTGCAGTTCCCTTCTGTCTGTTAAAATTTTAGAGCAACGCAGTGCTTGGGAAGTTGACAGGTTTGGAGGGTGAACCTGCTCTTCAGCCATGGGACAGGCCTTGTGTTATCAAGAGCAACACTGTCTTCTCCACACCACCTAACAGACACATCTCAGGGCTGTTTGGAAGAGGCCCTCAGCAGTGGCAGTGTGTATTTCTGATGCTACGTCCATTCCCATCTGTGCTTGGGCTGCCAAGAAGAGCTCTAGCTCGTGTGAGACGTGCCGGGGGTCGTAGGGACTGAACTGAAGCCAGCAGCTGCCTTGGCACAGCGCACTGGCCTGTCAGCCCAAGCAGCCCTCCACCGCAGAGGACACAGTGTCAGGGGGAAAAAGCTCCCTCCTGTGAGCAATTTGGACAATCTTGTTCCTGACTACTTCTTTCCTACTAGTAAAACACCTTCATCGTTTTGTCATAGCAAGTATAAATCACATTTTTTTTTACAGATAGGCAGAGAACTAGGAGTAGGGGGTGGGCAGGAAATCAAAGCAGCACTGCAAATTTGGGATGGTCCTCAACAGGCTATACATTTGTGAGCTTGGGAAGAGCAAACCTGGCAGGTTGCTTTCACTTTCCAGCTACTCCTTGAAGACAAAGGCTGAAAATGAGTATGCTACACTACTGGTTAGCAGTTGGTAACTTCTGGACAGCAGTTACCAAATTTTGACTATTTTTTCCTTCCCACTTACCACTTGCATATATCCATAAACACACACACTCCTTCCCTGCTGACTTTAGCGAGGGTTTTGCAAGTAATTCAGAGCAAATGCAGCTCCCTAGATTGTATGCTGTGATTACCTGTGCCTAAAATCTGGGTCTGAGAAACACATTTCTTTAAGTTCAGTGCTTCCTGAATTGGAGGTTTGCTGTTTGAATTTCCACCCAGCTCAATAGCTGAGAATTTGCAAATGAACCACCTATATCCTCACTAGAGGACCTGAAGTAAGGTGCAAAACTTGATGTCTCCCTCTTACTTTGTTGTGGGCAGTAGTTGTTGCAAATGTATAAAGTAGATTTTCCCAGATTTTTATAGGTCTATATTGTAAACCTTGCAAAAAAAGAAGGTAGCACTAAATAGTCATAGAAAAGAGCCTTAGTGTAAAAGGAGAAAGCAAGGTAGAAAGTTTTCTATTACTTTGCATTCTAGTGAACAGCAACCAAAGCCAACCAGGAATTGTTATAAGGACCAAATTTATAACCAGGGTGTATCATGGTAATAAACAGAGTGATAAGGGGCGGGATTCTCAAATCATGCCTGCATTGGTGCAGGCATGCATTTGCAAATGGTTTCTGCAAGTTGCAAGCAGAATGATGAGACTGGGCACTTTCAGTTCCTTCTCTTCCTCTCTTGGGGGTACAGGGCCAGAGCAATCAGCATCGTATTGCACTGAGACCCCCCCCACTCTGCTACCCACTCTGTGTGACAGTTCTTCAGCAACACCTCCCTGCACACCTGCTTGCTGAGAGCTTTCCCATGGCCAGGGGAAGGCTTCCCTGAAAATTCCCATCCTTTCCTTCAGGAAAATACAGCAATTAGGAAGCATCAAGGCACTACACACCTACAAAGGCAGACAAACATATGGAGCACGATGTGCAATAGTTATGATGTGAATACAGAACATGCTTTGTGACGCACACGCTCCCAGAAAGTTACGGATCTTCCGCCTCTCAGAGAGGTATTCCAACCAGCACAGTAGCAGTTCTTGGGACTATTATTGTAGAAAACCGTTGACATTTTCTAGGTGAAGGATGCTTATCTGGAATTCATGGATAATTTAGTCTTTTTGCTTGCAAAAATAGTTTGATATGCTCTTTAAATAAGCATATAAAGAGACTGATGTGTGATGTTTGTGGGTTCAGATGTTCTGAAAAGTGACATTCCTGTATGGCAGAGAATAAGGCTTAAAAGGGGATATTATTTATAAAAGCACCACCATGCACAGGCAGTGTTTATTTACCATTTAAATGCCTCATTTCTGTTCTGGCTGTCTGTGCTATAATTTGCACAGGCACTTAAACTTGAGTATAAATAAATGCAAAGAAGTAGTGTTTATGCACAGTTAAGATGAGGAAATCAAGCGCTAAAAGATGGAGGCCACTCCTGCAACGTCAGTTCAGCCATCTTACTCACCTTTGACTTCTGCTGTGGTTCCTGTTACCAACAAACAAGAACACATCCATGTTTGCATTTGAAAAACCTGATCAGAATATAAATGCTGAAGATGTGGCTGAGATTTAATGAGAGGGAACACAGTGTGAGCCAAGCACTGGATGACATCTCATCGTTACTGGAAATGCACGGGTGTGATGAGGCTCCAAGTGTAGTCTTCTGGTGGGATGGCTCCTCGGTTGTCTTGCCAAGATCCTCGAGATGGGCCAAGATCCTTGGGATCCTTGAAGTGCTTTCCTCACCTCAACTTTGCCCAAAGTGAGACACAGACTCTGCTCCAGTATGAGGGCAGCAAGTGCCAGGAAGCTGGGCTCTCACCGCAGCCCCAGACTGGCAGTCCGTGCTCTCGGGCTGCAGTGGTGGCGTCACCATCCCCAGCAACTGCTGGAGAGCAGGCAACCCAGCTACCAGTTCTCCTTGAGCTCTGCCCCCACATGACGAAATCTCTGAGGGCAAACTTTGGCTCTTGACGGAGGAGCTTTCATTGCATGGCCTGCTCCACTCCCTAACATCTTTTGCAGACAGCAGCAGCAGAAATACATCTTCACTGCATAAATGACCTCCAGTCTCTTCACTCCTTCACCTTTGACTCTGCCCTGTGCTTATGGACATTTATACATGACAAGTGAGACTGTGTCACGTGCACACAGGCTCATGCAGACGTGGTGCAGTGACACACAGCCTCCCACTGGGGCTGGGGAAGCACAGACTCTCCCAGGGAGGGCCGGCTGCTTTGCAGTTTAACAACCAAATTCTGCAGGAACAGATTTACACCAGTTTTATGGCTGTGTTTGAGGAAAGAATTCTATTGTAGGATTTGGCTAGTATGCTAGGAGTATAAACTCCTCATCTAGTCCCCGTTACTTGTCCAGACCGGGGAAGTGAATCATTCTTTGCAGAGAAAAGGAAGACCACCTCTAACTTACTGTGTGTGTTAAAAGGATGGAAAAATTGCAGTTATTTTCTTCACGTTACAAGAAATTTCTGCTTTGAGCTCATAAGAGAAAGAACAGGCAGTAAGAAGAGAGATGGGCATAAGGAAAGTTCATACTACTTATTTATCAAATCTGCTCTGCTCCAGTCAATGAGGAAGGCGCCCTCACTGAGTTGTCCTCTTCTGTAATTCTGTCTGTGATCACTTTCATGACACAGCTATAACATCTTCTGCCTTTGACAAATACAAAACTGTTTCTAGCACTTTGCAGACCCTGTGCCAGTGACCTCTGCCTATGGGATGGCGGGAGCTATTAGCACAGATCCTCAAAGAGTGCCCAGTTTCTCCAGCAAGCCCTTGTTAAGCATCACCGGACTGAGTTAGCACCAATGGGGCAGGAGGAGCAAGCGGGGAGTGGGGTGTACACCAAAATCTGGAGTGGCAACTTCAGAGCATCAGTCCCGGGAGACGCTTCTATTTTTGGAACAAACCATGTCTGGAAATTCACATCTTTCTTTTGCCTCTGCTTTGATTTCACCAAAGATAAAGGTCTGTGACCAGTAAGATGTTCAATGCCAATAACATTACATGAAAAAAAAGGAGATGCTATTTGTGTTTCACCTCAGCATGAAGTGGGGATCAGGCAGTATCAGTGTCATATTGTTGTTTGTGACTGTTTAAACTGTTTGAGGGGGCATGGTTATATATATTTTTATATATATATATTTATTTATATTTATATTTACACACACACCAGTGTTTTCCATTAATATCTGTACAACATTATCCAAGCACATGTTGACCCTACAAGAGCATTTCCTTAAGTCTTATTTTCACTGTAGGAAAAAAGAAGATCTAACAACACAGAGATGATTGTTTTGTGGCTAACAGAACACAACTGTTCCTAAATCAAGTAGCACATAACCACTTCGCAGGATCTATAGAACTCAGCAGGCCAATGAGTACTGAAGTGGTTTAATTTATGTTGTGACGGGAACAGAGATGTAAGCAAGAGAAACTGGAGATAACACTTACTGCTTACAGGTGAAGACACTCCCACACGCAGATGTTCACCTGACGGTGAAGACATTCCCACATGGGTGGTACAGCGCTTGCGACTCCTGTTCCTACAGTCCCGATTCCCTGGCATTGCAGGGGAGACTTTACTGCTGTGCCTGGAGAGGTGTGCTCCACAAACCAGCTGGGCGCAACAGGGTGCAGAGTGCATCAGCGCTTTCATCGCTCTAGTCCTGAACATCCAGCAGCAATCTGAAAACTCAGTGTCTCAGGCCTCGCACTGTTCCAACTAGCTGTCATGTTTGCAAGGTATTTGAGTGAGAAAGAGAAGTTAATTATCAACAGGAAATATCATTTTATTATTCCTCTAAAGCTTCCCTAATAACCCTCAAGCTTTGCCCACAGCACTTGTTTTGAGTCATATTCTGACTTACTTATAGTTAGATTTGGGAACAGCCCTCCTCATTATTGACAGCAACAGTAAGTAGCCTATTGACTTCAGTAGGAAGGGAATCTCACCCCTTCTGCGTGCACGTATGTGTGTGAGTGTCTTTTGAAAAGCACTAGGCATACATTAATACTAATAACTAAGAACGCTCTTCCTCTGCATGTTTCTGATAGGCAGCAGGCAGAGTGTGAACCACTCTATGTATCAATTAAGTGAAAAATAAATAATAGGGAGAAAGTAGTATCTTTATCACTGTATTCACTGGCACATACATATTTATTAGATATCAAATATAATGTTGCTCATATCATTGTTTATGTTCATCATGAAGCCCTAAAGTCATTTATGGTATCATGGTTTAAATTATGAAAGTCAGATGCAGTAGGATTGCCATATTCCTCAAAGCAGGCTTGCTGAGAAAGCACTGCTTTTTATTTTGTGATTTCATCCATATACTCGATCCATTATTGATGTGCATCTTACATGGTGCAACAGACTTTTTTCAATCTAAGAGAATAAAATCCATTTCTAGACTTTTTTTCAGGTTGCAAGTTTTAATGCAACTGCATCCTACCATCCCATCTTTAAGGACAAAACAAAGGAGGCAGAAGGAGTAGGGCTCATTTGATGGAGGTGTAACATGTGGGCGAGGTGAATCAGGAAATACAGTAAATGCACATGCAATTTGCTGGATGTATCAGTAGCAAGGGGACTGTCTCCAGAAACATGGTTAAATATGTAAACTCTGCCTAGGGAAAATGTTTATTTACCTAGATTGACAGCAATTGGGGTAAAAAGCACTCAAGATAAGTGGCTCTTTAGCCAACTTTAATTTGTTGATGGATGGATTGATGCGAGGATGGTCAAAGAAATGACAACATAACTCTCTGTAATGGAGATATCCTGTCTGCTGGAGTTTGCAGTACCATTTGGTCTAATTATTCCTGATCCATCTATGAGAAAACTTTGCTCCCAGTGAGACAAGTTGTCATTCTTTTTCTTCAAATAAAGATATGAGGAGGTAAAATCAAGAATAATTAAAAGCAAAGGATGATGACATCTTCTGCAGTCAAAAATACACACAAAATCATGCCTATTGCTTAAAGAGGGTTTACTATATTAACTGAAATAGTTGTGCATTCTATTATGCAGTTCGTACAGAAACAGATGGCCCATTTCACAAATTAAGGCTTGTCTTTTTACATTGCTTCAGCAAAATAATGGTGAATGAACACTGCTATTGTAAATGATCCCAAGTTCAAACCTCGTAGCGTCAGCACAGGCTATGCTTTTCTTGTGGAAGTTAGCGAAGAAGCAAGGAAATCAATGAGAGGCAACTGCTTGCGAAGTATCCTGATGAACCACAGAAATATTCTCCCATTACTACACTTACTGCAGAAACAAACCCTGCCAATCAGCAGCGGAAACTGATGTCTTAGATTTTCTGAACTGGCTGAAATATGCTTGGCCCAGGAATAGCAATAAAAGAGCAAATACCAGTAGCTGCTTTCCTAGCTGGAGGAGCAGCTGCCCCCCACCATAATTAAGGGCAGCCACAAGATCACTCTAAGTCAATACAGCTAATTATAACACTTGGTTTCCAGGGGTGGATAGCCTGCAATTTCTGGAGAATCAGCTCTCTTTTAGCTGGGATTTCCAAAATTTGAGTTTTCCCAGATCAGTATCACTACTGCAAATTATGTCTAAGTTGAGCTTATTCTGTGCACGCTGGCACAAGGATGGACAGCTTGAATAAGGGATACAGTTAAGAGCAACTGCATGTGAAATGGATGCTGGTGTCAGCTCACGTCTTAACGGAAATCATCACCACAAACAACTTGAGCATGAACTCTGCATGGGACTCTCAGAAGAACATTCATGATAGCACAGGGGGTGGGAACTAAATTACTCTGGCACCAAATTTGTTAGCCTGGACCCACTGAACCAATGGGCCTGCCCAGCAATGTCTGGTTTGCTAAATGGGAGTCAGACAGCTCCCCCTTTGCAATGACATCAGGGTATCGCCGCAGAGCCAGGATCCTCCCCCACGGATGTCTGCCAACAGCATGTGGTCCACCAGCTGCAATTAGCCAGCACCCTGAGACCCACCGCCAACTGCAAACTCATGCTAGCGTCAGGAGGAGGCCTGCTGGGCTGAAGTGCTGGGCACCTGCTGTGAGGAGCAGAGGCCCTTCAAGAGCTGCAGTTCCAGTGCATCCTCACCGTTAGGGTGGCCAGTGGGCGACAGCGGTGGGGGAAGCCCTTGGATAGCCCTTCCCATGAGCGCAGCATTGCAGGGTGACGATGGGCATGACCCTGCACAGCACACTTCATTACAGTTTGGATCAGCCCCAGCTACACAACAAGCACATATGCTGCTGCTGGAAATTTTATGTGGAAGAAACTAGCCTAGATTCTAGTTTATAGTTCTTTTCAGCAGGACTGCATGAAGCTAATGACACAGAAAGCCATTTGGGTTAAATTGTGAAACTGAAAGATGCAGCACCTGCTTTTATGCTTCGTGTGGCTAAAAATACTTCTTCCTTTCTAAAATGCAACACAAATGACACTAAAAAAGAAAAGTCTACAATGACATTGCCAACATTATGAAGGGGGGTTTCATCAGTTTCCCTGGGCATGGAAAAATGAAAAAAACAGGCCAGAAACAGAAAACATTATGTCATTGCTTAAACCTTGGTGCATCCATACCTTAAGTAATTCACACACTCCTGGTCTTTTTAAATGGTCTCTCCATTTAAAAAAAGGGATGGTGGTAGGATTTACATAAGTGAGATGAGAATAATCCAAAGTATGGAAGTTTCCATTTGAGGAGAAAGTAAATAGCATCTATTTAGCCTGAAAAAGAGACTCTTGAGGGGAAGAACATGGCAGAAAGTTGTGGAGAAGGTGAATTAAGAAATTAAATATTTCAATAGCCAAATGAGAGGGGTTTAGAAATAAACAAAAAAATGCATAATTTAACTGAAGAACTCATTTCACAGGATGGTGCAGAAGCCCAATGCAGTTAGTGGTTCAGAAAGGGGGTTAAACACTTTCCCACAGGGCAGCCCCACCGCACGCAGTGATGGTGACAGGACATCGGTGCCCACCGGGGTGGAGGCAGGCTCACTGCAGCGGCCGTCCCGGCGCACGGGGAGTTGAGCACTGCTGGGCCCAACAGCGGCCAGTGGCTCCTGGTTCCTCGGCGGCAGCTGGCTGGGGAGGCAAGTGCCAGGTGTTGGCTCGTGTGGGAGAGTGAATCCCCATCCACTGGGAGCGGGGCAGATCTTGGGTGCAGCTGCCCTGCAGAGATGAGGCCGACAGGTTTGAAGGAGCCTTTTCATCATAAGTGCAGCTCATGCAATTCAAGGATCACATTTATTCTTAAATATCTTCTCCCTCCGCTCTTCAAAATCAAACAAACAAACAAAATTCTGACTCAATCAAAATTCTTACCACTGAAAAGGGAGTATTGCTGGAAACTATGAAACCCTGTAGAGATTTTACTTCTGCTACTGATGTTATGCATGAGATGCTTAGCTGCTCTGATAGTATATGACAGTATAAGAAGGCAGAGAGAGAAATGGAAAGGTTAATACAGTAACAATGTCACCAGGATAACCATTAACATTTTTGGAGTTTGCACTTTTTAAATCTGACTGAAATACCTCATTATTTATCGAGCAAGCTGAGAAGTGTTTTGACAAGAAATCCTCCTCCCATGTGAGGAGTTTTAATTTTTTACCATTATTGTTGAGAGACGTATATATGCAAGGCAAAATGGGGTATATTAGAGAGCTTCAGAAAAGGAAAAATGTAAGTGGCAGAAATCTAGGTAGTGAACTGAAGTACTCACACATTTGGGGTAAGACTTCAGATCTCTTCAGACTGAGAAGGAACTTGAATTCCCGGCAGCCACTTTCTTGGCAAGCGCTCTCGTACCAAGGATACAGGGCATAAGCTGCTGCATTTTATGTGTGCAGGTTTAGACAGCTAAACTCTAGAGGAAGGGTAGAAGTCTAGACAGAACCCCACTCTTTGTGGTTCCAGCTGGTTAATGCCAGGACCTCACCAGGGACCTGCACCTTTTGGGCAGCCCATTTCTCCCCATGCATGGCCTAGAGCACCTGAGCCTCATGCTGGATTTCACACTGGAGGCCAGGCACTGCAAAGCAAGCTCGTGTTAGTAAAACATCTAACTCGTGCTGGATTGCCTCTGTACTGAATCTATCCCCAAATGAACCTCATTTCAGGTATTTGAATTAGGTGTCATAACTATTTATTCTTAAAAAAAAAAAGTGCTTTCCTTACAATTACTGAGGATTGTATGTCAAGAGACTAAAATGTCTTTCACTTCAGTTCATTTAGTTCAGCAAGTCTTCCCACTTTAACTGTAACCCACTCTGCTATCAGCGAATGTACTATAGCTACTGCAGAGTTAGAGAACTAAAAAATACACATTTGAAGTGACAGCATGAAAAAAGTGAATGGGGGTGAAATATAATTAGCTGAGGCAAGGACAAGTAGGTAAGTCTGCACAGCCATAATTTATGTGCGATATTGTTATAGTTATTACCATGCAATTTAACAAGAATACACCAGAGCAATTTTTGTATCTTAAAACATGCACATGCACTCACATTTATATGAGAAAAGTCTCAGAACTCAAATCATCCAAAATAATCAAGAAAGTTATTATCATAAACAGCACAATTAGCACAAGGCTCACAAGAGATGAGTCTCCATTTCTGATAATCTTAAGAGAAAATGAAAGCTTTATTAAAACTTCAATGTAGAAATGGTAGCTACTTTCACATTTCTATGTATACCTCCAGCACTCTCTAGTCTCTGTCAGTCCCTCCCCTACTGTTTCTTTGCCAGCTCCAGGACCAACAAAATTTATATAGTTGAGATCTCCTGAACAATCAGAGGATACACATGGTACTGTAAAATATTTGGCCTGACCTTCTCCTTTGAAATTAATCTTTATTTTTTTTTTTTTTGGGGGGGGGGAGGCAGAAGTAGAGGAGAACAGTCTTTGATTACTAAAGAGCAGGTACGGACACAAGCTTTTGGGGATTTCAACTTGTAAAAAGAAAATGATGTTTTATGACGGTCTGTGCTGTCATCTATAATTTGCAGGCTTCTTTATACTATTATTGTGAACACAGTCTTGCTCTCATCAGCTGTATAAATAATTTTTACTGGTAACATGGAACATGGTGCTACCATTTCAACCAAAAGAGACATTCTTCATTTTAATTCTCACTTAAGTTGCTGAAGATTATCTACTGTCCATTAGATTTCAACAATATCCAAACCTAAGCTGTTCTAATCACATGCCAAAATACAATAACCACCAACTCTCAGAACCATCTCAAAAAAATCTGTCACTTCCACACTGATCAAATATCTACCACCATCAGAAGTGAGGACAGGAATCACGCCTTTCAAAATAGCTTTTCATTTCCTGTCCTTGCATCTATGTGTGCTCAGTGTGCCTTCAACTTAACAATATGCAGTAGGCCCTTGACTCCTCACAGTTGCCTACTTAGGGTGAATAGTGTGTATATATATATATATATATATGCTTTAATATGGTAGATATGGTTTATCTGGTCTTGTCTTGGGGCATGATGATAGACTGGAAGAGCACCTCAGTTCTTCTAGTGTTGTCTTTAAAAATCTGTTTCTCAAGCTTGAAAATGTAGGACAAGATTTGGAAAGATAGCACTTACCTAAAAAGAAAGGCAAAAAGCACCACATCTGTCAGTGACATTTCTGGCATTTCTGGATCACAAAATCATTTTCTTTCTGATTGGCCATGTACTCAAATAACAATAAATGAATCTCTAAATAATGCACATTAGTAGTTTCGTTTTCATTTTGAGCCTAGAGTTGAGTTTGGGACCTCCTCTAGTTGGCCTCCAGAGCCTTCTTATGCAGCTTCTGCCTTCCCAGTGAATGACTCTCTGCAGTTAAAGCACGAGCCCTATAAAACTCTTGTAAATTAAGGTTTATGCATGTTTGTTTAGATCCATATTTTACATGCATCATATAAAGGAAGCTTATTGTTTTATTCCAGGTTTCTTTTTGCATATTTTTTTCTAATACTATGCCAGTCCGTGCCTGTAAAATCTTGTTCCCTCTGTTTGCTGAATCATGCCTGGAATCCATATGAGAAGTCAAGTGTAAAAAAAAAAAAAAAAAGAAAGGAGAAGAGGTTGCGCTACAGGCAGCTGTTGTTGTCAGTGTCCTTTCTTTCCCAGAAATAAAAGTCATACAAAAACTTAAAATTTTCCTAAGCCTCTACCACTTTCTGTCAACATTACCTCCCTTCAGATCTGTAAAAGGGCAAATCTTTTCCTAGCAACAGCATTAACTCATTCACAAGGTTTTCAAAATATTCTTTCTCTCTTTCCTATATCTGGCAACATATCATACTGTTCCTAAAGGCTTGCTGTTTAGTATGTTATGCTCTCTCTTTAACATTAGGAATTATTTCACAGCAACTCCAGAAAGAGCAGAGAAACAGTAAAGCTTCGCACTCTTTGGCGCATTTGTACATTGAGGCACCAAAAAATGTAGCAATGGAAGAGCTATTGATAGCATTCCAGAATTAAATGTTATGAACACACAGCTGCAGCAGAAAGTTTTATAAACCAGTATTAATTTGAATAAGCAGGAATATTCTGATACAATCACAAGTCAACAATCAGACTGCTAACTGACAATACACTATTCGTGTCTTGATAAAAGAGTCATAATCCTACTCCTCAATCACTGTGTAATGATCCTTAAATTGGAAGCAAGACAGGTAAGCATAATCAATAAGAAAGATCTATAATTAATTTTATAGATATAGATATATTTTGTAGCAGCATCTAAAGTGTTTAATACATACACTGTTCTAGCTTCTGGACCAGATCTAACTTTATTCCTGTTTCACACACATCCAATTCAATAATTTTATTTTCATGCATTAGCAGGAGGCACCAAACATTTTTCTGCACATTCTAAAATATTCCTAGCTAGGGAGCTGAACTCAGTGGCTAATGACAGTATTTCCCTCTCTTATTAGCAATGCATAGAACATATTTTCAGATAACTGGGTTACAGGAGTCACATGCTGCTGTCTCTGGTTGAACAGCACTAACTTCATCCCATTCGCTGAGGAAGAATTATTGTGTATCGCCTGCTGAAGGTGTGACCGGGTGCACACCAGCGCTGGGAAACAGTGGAGCTGGTTTCTAACAATGACTCTTGGGATTTTTGTAAATTCCTATAGTTTCCAAACTGTGGTTGATCGATCACTTCTCATCCTTGAGGTCCTAATAAGTAATCCTCACACGATGCAGGAACATACTAAACAGCAACATATCTGAACCTGTCAGTTTACCTTGATTGAAACCCTTCACGTCTCTGCCACCTCATGCTCAGGCTCTATGGGCAGTCTGCAAGCCATATCAAAGGCTGACACTAGTTCAGTGGTCTGAAGAGCTTGGGAGTCACTGGGTATTGAGTTATGCATACTTAACAGTGTTACCAGTGACCTGCTGAAATCCTGCCTAAGGATAATGACCTACACAAAAAACATGTATCATAACAATCATAGACTTGTTGAGGCTCAGCGCCAGCTCTGAATTTTGTGATGAGTCCATTATTACAGAGACAAGATATGACTTCATCATACACTACACTAGGAAAACAAGGAATGCAAATTATAAAAGTCAAAGCAAGCTTCCCTTTCATATACATGTAAAAGCATCACATCTGTGTATTCAAATGATGGGCAATTCCAAAAGCGAGTGAGCTTCATATAAAATGCATAACTCTATACCAGCTGGTAATCTGAGTGTTTTATAATAACGCTACCACTACTTAGCAAGCTACTAACATGTCTGGAATCCATTGACATTTCTCATTCAAGACCATGGTGAAACCTAAAGATGTGTACTTGGTGATATGAAATGGAATGAAATGAAGAACAGTGACTTTTGCAATATTGCCTGACAATTAAGAGCTAATCATTTTATTTAAACTGTTAACAGTAGTCTTCATTCAGAAATTATGAGAGAAGGTCCCCAGACAGCTGATCACTGCATGTCTCATACGGAAATACCATATATGCATACCCTGTTCTTACTCTGCCCTAGGCACTTGCTACGACCACTGCTGAACAGGATGCTGAACCAGATGTACCTTGCTCTGAGCCCTTATGGCTATTCTTATGTTCCAGTACAGTCATAATAAAACTCCCATTGGAAGGAAGAAGAGGCCATGAAGCATGTGCTTGATTGTCCATTTATTTTTAGAATGATACTGACTAGTCTCTGGTGCTTCAATCACCTCTCAAATCTATACCTACAAAGCAATTACTTCATAATTATAGATAAATGTTTATTCTGCCAGATATTAGACGGACTGAACCTCAGATGCTTCAAATGGCATCAAGGTGAGATGGCTTCCCTTATACTTCTATGAAACACCTGAAAAAGTGGGTCCCAAATCCATAGCAATTTCTTTGTCTTGCAGTTCTTGCCACATACACATTGTCATCTCATATTTGCTTTACTACTTATTCTATTTTTGTGTGTGTTGCCTTTACTTTTCACTACTGTGAAGTTACATAAGATGATTAATGCCCTCTGACTGTGTAATGACTTTGTCTGATTTGTGAAAAAATAATTACAGAAGAAAGAAACCGCCCTTAGAAAAAAATGTGAGACCACATGGAAAGGTATGTCTTGAGCGTGGGAATAGTTATGCACTAGTTTTGGGGAAAAAAACGTTTGGTGATTTTGCTCTTCTCCCCTGCTTGCTCAGTGATGACCTCAATGACTAAGGTCTTTTCTTAATTGTCTGCCCTGTTTTTTCTCTGGAAAAATTTAGGAGGGAAACTCATTAGGGAACTTTGCCCTTCTTGGCCAATACATTCATCTGAGTTAAGCTGCTCCAAAACGTTTGACCCACTGGGAAGTCCTTCCCCATAGCTTTAGCATTTATCAAAGGGTTTGGTTCAGTTTCAGAGTACAAATCATCAGGTTGTCATCTCCACACCCAGATGGGAGTGAAATACAGACCAGTTTCTGCCAAAATAATAATAATAAAGAGAGATATGTTGACTAGTATTTGTGCTCAACCACTTCCTCCACCAATGAAAGAGGAAATAGAGGGATGAGTTTCAGAAAACAAAAGCAACACAATGCCACCTACCGGCACCTACTACTGTCACCTTGCAAGGGGGCTGAGCACTTCAGTAATACAGGTTTAGGACTTCTTTAACTCTTTAAACTGAATGCCAGAACACAGACATTCCAGTGAGGAGATAATGCCACCTTCTCCAGTCTATACACATCGGGACAAACCTCAAAGTCCTTTTGCCCACTTCTGTGGGAGTTTGGAACAGCAGCAGCAAGCATGTGGGGCTACAAGGCTGGCAACTCTCCCTGTCCAAAGAGCTGGATTCAAAGCCGAGTTTAAACATACAGAATTACCTGAGCCTTGACTCAACACATGATGCAAACCTAAAATAGGTTTGACACTTCAGATAAGTTTTAACTTAATTGTTTGAAAAGTTTTCCTCCTAAAAATATTTCCCAAAAATGTCTGAAAGCACTAGAAATCTCAAGCAGGAAGCTGTTCCTGCAGGCTTTCCCACTACATTTCACGGTCAAAGGCTTACGGCTTGATTTAGGTAGTACATATATGTAGTTCATCTAGCATGGCAGGGGTAGATCATCGGTGTAGATCACCAAAACTGCACTGGTTTATGTAACATTGAGCAATTTATCACATTTGGCAAGAACTATGGGCCATCCTCCTACATGGATAAAACTGCGTGATGTTTGGAAGTCAATTGTTTCCACCTAATTTTTTGCCAAGATTCCTCTAAGAACTCAGCTTTAAAATGGGTCTCTCTGCTTTCTGACCCCAGGATTGTTAGTACAGTCAAAACACCTTGGCTTTTCTAGAACATAGCATTAAATTTTATTTGGTCTGAGAATCTAGTGATCAGTATAGGGTTCTTTACACGCAATTTCCTTTAGTTCCAATCCAATTTCAGAGGCTTTCAGCTAGAGACATGTCAGAGCTAGAACCAGTTTTATACAGTTCTGAAAATGTGTCAAGTCAAGCTTTGATGTGGCATAAAATATTTACCTCTAGCCTGGGAATTTGTGTAGCAATTGAAACAGGATTAAAAGAAAAAGACCCAGTTGGTATGGTGTGGTTGTATGTATAAAGGTTCTCCCTCTCTTTTGCTTTGCTATTGAATCTTAACTTTGTTACAACACCATATTGGTTCCACAAAAAAACAAAGAAAGATTAAGAGCTATACTTTGGGTCTAATTCCACTCCCCAGCAAAGCTGGGGTGAGAAGGAGGTTGATTCCTTTCATCCTTACGAGAACTTGCTATTTCCGCACTCCAGACAACCCAACAAATAATAGCTCATTTAAACAGAAGTGATGAGAATTTCAAATCTTGGGAAAAAAATTCAAGGATTATTAAGTTTGAAATTTCTCTGACTACCTGCCCTGAGATTCAGTAGCTTCTCCTAACATTAAGACAAATACAAATGTATTTGTGACATCAAGAACAACATGGAATTTCAGAAGTTTTGCAGCACTTGCTGGTAGAGAGAACCAGTTGAGGGACAAATCTAGTACTGATTAGCTGCCATATTAATACACTATTCATATTTCAACTGACTATTTAATTAGGTGGCTAGATGTGGTAGAGATCACAAGAAGATTTCTTTTTTTACATTTAGAAAGCATGTTCTCAAAATTTCATTTAGCTCTGAAAAATGAATGGGAATGAATAACCAGTGCCAGGTTAATCACATTTCACCAGCTTGCAAGGGATGGGAAACTCACCCACACAGTAATTCATCAGCTCAGACTTACCCTCTGCCTGCCTCAGTGTCTGGTCACTGCACATTCCCACCATGCTGCTTTCCATCATTTCAGTGAGGATGGCCATAACATACAGGTGGATATCAACTATTTCTGGCTTTTCGAGGGTGATGTCTCCTTCTTGCAAAGGTGCTTCGGATGTGCCTGTGACACTAGCCATAATTCAGACTATTATGCTATTCAGTTCCATCAGACGTACTGACAAGTTTTATCAGGTCTGTGCCAGCTTAGGCAAATTTCCTAAATATATGTTTCTTTTTGATAGGGAGATGTTGGCTAAGAGCAGCATACTCCTTTCTGGAGAAATGGAGGTCTGTTCATTGCCCAGGTAGAAATTCAGATGCTATAGAGGTGTTAGGATAAGGCCCGATGATGCAGATGCAATGAGCAGATGTTGCACCTACCATAACTGCAGCAAACATTAATGTTGCTTAGAAAAAGGGGTCAGGAACAGAGATGTAAGACTCTGAGACTCCTAAGGAAATTACGCTGTCAGCAAAAGGCCAGGCAGGCCTCCAGAGATGGGAGAACATGCCAGGAGGTTCCTTTTGCTGGGGACTGCACAGTTTTCCCTGTGGGGATCGGTGGAGTTGGCAGCTGCACACCTGCTTCCTCTGCAGCCTCCCTAGTGCCTCTCCAGATGGGAGTGTTTGCTGGGGATGGCCCATGCTGCTCTGAGCAGTTTCCTGAGCCCTGTGGCTGCTGTCAGGGGAAGGAACAGTATGTGAAACATGGCATCATTTAATTTCACTGAAAGGAAGCAGATAACACAATGGATAAAATAATGTTCAGAATCCCAATGCATGGCTGAATATTGCTGCTTAAAAGCATTGTTTGAACACAGCAGATCTGCAATAAGAAAAGCAGAAAGTTTTTAAATGCTTCTAAACTGCACTGCAAAGAGTTCCCTACATTTCCTCCTGGTTTCCACACACCATGATATATAAGCAATTGATGTAGTGCCCCTGCTCCATGTACCTTGTTCTTCAAACAATTTGGCTGCTCTGCACTTGGAATGCCCTACTTTCACTTGGACATTGGAGGTGTCACATTAAAAAGCAAAAGAGTTTTTGTTGAGACTTCACTCACAAAGTGCTGCAGCATAGGACAGAAGCCCTGGAGCCACATGATTTGCTGTGCTTGATTTCTAGAGACCTGGCCCCAATGAATGCTCTCGCATGCCTGCAGCCTCTGTCTGCAGCACCTGGTGAGAGCTAGGAACCTGGCAAGGGGATCCAGCACCACCTTGGTGTGGAGCAGGGCTGCACAGCCTGTTGCTTAGAAGTAACCCATCAGAAATGCAGAAGACGGATGTCCTCTCCTGTCTGGCCCTTTTGAGGGCAAGGTTCAATTCAGGGCTGCAGGAAGTCACTGTTTGTCAGGGACCCAGAGGCAGGAAACTCCTCCTTTGAATAAGATCCTCCAGGCTTTTCTTTTTCTTCCAAGAAGAGAACAGGGAGCACTCTTCTATTTTAAAACATGATCAGAGGAGGTGATGGAGCTGTTACATTTATACAGTCACAAATCAATTAGAGCACTCACCAGAATGTGGGGACTTGAGTTCCCCTTAGCATCCCAAGGACAGCTCTGCATTTTAAGTTAAATCCTGAATAAAACAGATAAATCATCCCAGGAGCAAGATCAATGCCAAGGTCTTCTCCAATCTCCTAATGAACATTCTAGGTAGTAAGTCTTGCTAATGCTTTCTTTTTCTCTTTGGCCTAATGAGATCTGAATCATATTCTGAAAAGTGGCAAGCTGAAAGCCATCATAAACATCACCTGACCTGCAATATGTGAGTAAGCTAGAATAGCTGCTTAAATATGAAATTAAAAGCTAACTCTTTCCTCCTGCTTCCACACCCTCTTCCCCACCTTGTTTCCTAGAAATATTGCTTTGGATTCTCAGATTGAATTCCTGGCATCACTGCAGTCAGTCACTCTGGGAGTTCACCCAGCGTCCTCACTGAAACACCTAAACTGGCTAAACTTCAGCAAGTGTTTTGCAGAGGCACAGAAACCTCAAGATTTGCCGCAACAGTGAGAGAAAGAGCAGATCTGCTGTACATTTTAACAAGCTTATTTCTCTGCTGTGGACTTAAGGTGAGCAAAGAGAAAGCCTGGAAGTTTGTGAGAGACAGCGTGCGAGCTGTATATTGACAGGGCATCTTAATACAGTTACAAAATTAAGTGAAGGGCAATGAAAGAGGGATATTCTGTCACCTAGTCACTTCTCCTTTTGTGAAGCCACACATAACACAAAGTTAATTAAAGCTTCTACTCTGAGAAAAAGGAATGTTCCATTTGGTAAATTTAGAAACAGCCGGTTAGTTTTATCCATTACTTTTGTGCTAACATCAGTTGAGCTCATTCAACTCTCTCTTTTTATGAAGCTGTCCTTTCTATGCTACCTGATAGCTACTAATTGCTGCAACTACATTTCTGAATTGCAAATTTTCTGCACTGATAAAAACTTTGATTGCCTGTCAGCTACACATAAGGAAAAGATCACCAGTGCTAAATGAGGTGTTCCACGCTTGGATAATAATGCCTAATGAATTATTCAAAAAAGAATGCTTGAATGAAGCAAACAATTTGAAGGGTTACTAGCAGCCGTAACAGTTCAACAGCCAAAAGAACAAAAGTATCATCCTGAAAATTACACTAATGATTAAAAAATGTGTATTAATTCTACATTTGGGGAAAAAAGAAATGCCAATCTGATTTTAAAGGTTAATCATTATTTTTTCACTAATGCTCTAATCTCTGGGAAAAACACCCTTTACCAATATTTTGGGATATATAATATTATGACATAACATATTTATATAATTTTCCAGGCATTAACCCTCTCTGCAAATTTCAAATTTCCCTGTAAAAGAATTGAAAACCCTGTTTGAAAGCTATTACTGTCCACAAGATTCTTTACACTGCTTTAAACGAACCTTGGACTGGGCCCAGTAACCAGCCCAACAGCATCTTACTAGTTGCATCATGGTCAAGTGCAGTGAAAGCTATGAACAAGCTCAAAAGTGATGAACTGTCGAGCCAGACTCTTGTCTCAGCTACCCCAGAACACAGTCCAGAGCGTTTGAGTCACTCAAGATTGACTTTGGCGTGATGAAACTAGAGTTTGGTTCTCACCATGCACTTTCTGAAAGGACTGGCTAAACAGCAATACGGATGACAGAAACAAGACCCACACATTCAAATTATAATAAAAACAACAGCTATATTCAAATAACTGATACAATTAATCACTTTTTCCAGCCTGGATTTGACTGTATCTTTAAAAAAAGTGGATAGCTAATGGGGAAAGAAATATTTTCTCTAAATGCTGCTGGCTAAAGGGGGAAAGGTAAAAGAAAAATAAATCCTTAATAAACCATGAGAATTTCATGAATGCCCAAAGCTGACACATTTTCAGCTTTCATAAAAAATATATTTCCAGCACCAAAAGTGATAATTTGTTATGACAGACTCTCTCTGGTTGCCAAAAAAGAGAAAAATATGAGAGCTAAATCCTAAGGAACATCTCCTGTAAAATATAAGCATTAGGTATATACAAAAAATAACAGCACAATGGCAGTGATATGTTCATCTGCTTTACTGTTAAAAAGCCTCCCAATTGTTACATTTGAAACTGAGATAAATGAGACACACCATCATATGCAGAGAGGTCTCACAATGATAATACAAAGTTAACTATGCTAAGGAAGGATTTTTAAAACAGCATTTATTAAAATGAAATCCAGTCAACCCCTTAGCTACCTCTGTTGTGATTTTACAGCTATAAAGCCTTTGGTATTAGACGCCAATTAGTGATTTTATATAAAGATGTTCAATGTCAAGATAACACTTCTTGTTTCTGGCAGTGACACTGAATGGTGGATAGAAGAAATGACTTCAGGAAAGCTTAGCTGACCATCTGCTTAGGCCTGCTCACTCACTGATGATTAATCCTTTCCCTCGAGGACAATGTCTCCATGTGTTTCTCTTGCTGTCTTTTTGATGTCACAAAAAGAGGTTGATAAACACATTCAAGTCACAATTAAAAAACATTTTAACTGACCAGTTGCCACTGATGATATTATTAGACAGTTTTAGTCACTGTTGTAGCAATGTGTTTAGTGGTGTTGATGTGAAGTGGGGATGAAGTTTCTTTAATGTGCCTCCTACCCATTTCTACATTTAAGTGACATTTAAATGTTTACCTTGATGCTTGCAAGCAATCAGTTTGCAAGGGACACACAGTGCTACCAGGGAGAGGGTTGTTTTTTTACACAACAGAAGCAAAACCTCTGGAAACAACATTTGATGGACAGTGAAGCAGCTGCTTTGTTCCCTCGCTGGGGGTTGGGAGAGGAGGAGCAAAAGGAGGTGCCAAAAGACCTAACAGAGATTTTAAGTAGATTGTAATGGTTTGTTCTAGACCCACATATGCACTGCCAAATTGCACAAGTGATTGATTTCTCATTTCATCATAACAGGTTAAAGCACAGTGGTGGGCTCACAGGCCTCATGAATAACCCACAAGTCACGTGTGTGCCAGGACATCACGCCAGTGACATGGAAGCTGTTATAATGATGACTAGAGTAATGAGCAGAGTAATATCAGGCTTCCCTCTTTTCTCCCACTGAAGACAGTGTGAATTTTACTTGATGTGGGAGGCAGGTTCCTGCTCACAATCCTTTACAGAGCTGTCCTGACTAGAGCTGATTAGTGACAGACCAACCTTTGCTGACAAATGAGAGGACCAGCTTTTGCAAGAGCTGAGAGCTGCAGAGCTCAGCACCTCAGGCCACCAGGTCATTTACACATCCAAATATGGATTTAGGGGCTCAGTTTCTAGTGTTCAGGGCTTGACCTAAACTTTTTGTCTCTA
Organism: Apteryx mantelli; assembly: GCF_036417845.1. Classification (NCBI taxonomy): domain Eukaryota; kingdom Metazoa; phylum Chordata; class Aves; order Apterygiformes; family Apterygidae; genus Apteryx; species Apteryx mantelli. Next base: position 33,326,162 of record NC_089981.1, on the reverse strand, counting down.
CCACAGCTTTTTACTGCACAGCTAGCAGAACAGTTAATGATGATCTGCTAGCAACTGACTGCAGATATGATCCTGCACCTACAAAATTAGTGGTTTTCAGGCTCCAGATACACACCATTATATTTACTTTTATGAAGTCTCACACTTAGAATATATCAATCCTCAACAGATAAAATACCTCGAACATCTGATGAATTAGAAGTCAAATAACTTCAAAGGAAGAATAAGATCTAGTGATAAGAATCCACTTTATTCTTCAGTGAAGGCATCATGGGGAGCTCTAACCTGTATGCATTGACTTGAATTTGAGCATCTCCAACATAGACCAGCTCTTAGTTTCCTTTACCATTTTCAGGCATGTATCTACATCATTGCCTCCAATTAGATTAAGGGACTTAGACTGTTCTGTGACTTGGTGGCATTTCTATATCACTAAAAGTTTCCATATTAACAAATAGTTTGCCTTCAAATATCGAAGGCACTCAGTGCTTTCTAGCAGGAGTTTAACTCAGAGAACTGCTACTGCACTTTCTGTAGCTATGCGGGACAGAGACGATCACTCACTGGTACAGTCTGTCACGTCCTCCTCCTTCAAGCAGACATCTTCTGATAGGAATTTTGTTTATGAAATTGATGTCACGATATGGCCCTGACTGCTCTTACTGCTCCTTCTGTTGTAATGCCACAGCCTCACATACACACATAAAACAGCGTACAGCTAGGGCAGCACACTAAAATTACCTGGCAAAGTTATTAAATATACCAATAATACAATCTTCAACATGAAAATGTAAAGAAAAGGCTCTCCCGTTGAAATAGAAATGATTATTATTATTTTAGTTTAAATGTGCCCCAAAATGTTCTCTAAAGAAAAGGTACCCTTTCAATCCTAAAGACATTAGAAATTAATGTATGAAAGATGGGACAAAATAGGAAATCAGTAAGTTAATAGGGAGGACATAAGGAGAGAAATAGTAAGTGGTTACTTGTCGAAGGCAGATTTGATTTTCGATTTCACTGACAAGATACGGAGTGGGATTTTCAAAAGCTCTGGGGTGACTTAGAAAACCAAGTCCCATTGACTTTCAAATAATTAGAGTTTTGAAACTCATGCACATAATGAGTAAGCAAGTTTACAGTCCAGTCCAGCCTGCATTCAAGTTGATGGTAATGTTCCCCTGTTTTATGAAAGATAGATCCAGTCCTTAATTAGAAGATTTCCTGTAGGCATTGCAAAAAAAGTGGTTTATATAAGGCCTTGCAGTTAACCTGTTCGGAAAGGGCATTTCTTGGCACAAGAGCAAAGGAACAGATAAACAAAGAGCAGACAAACAGGATATCTAACTCACATCACTGGTGGACAGATCTAGGTAGTGTGAGGTTAATAGCAACATGAGGCATGACAAAAAGGAAAGGCCAGGCAGCCTGAAGACAAGGAGAAAAGGCAAGAACTTGGTGTGGCTTTGAAGAAATTCAGTGGAGGAATATAACAGAGGAGAGGTGATTACACAGGTGGGCCTTTAAGATAACTTTGGCAGACATTTTTCATATGAAGGGAACAGGAATGGATGCTGGAAACTTACTTTCTCACTAACCAAAGTCATAGATAATAAGGATGGGATTTTTAAGTGTATCCCAGTGAGAAAAAGTTGGCTGTTATGTATGATTTGTTTAAAAATCATCAGGATATGTACACCATTTTCCAGTGTCATCGCATAGATGTTTTATAAGGGGAGAAAGAGAATAACGCTTGTAGAGGCTCTCAAGGGATGATTGCTGTCATGGAAAACCATTTGCCCCAATCAAACTTTTGGTTTTAATCTGAGATGAAGGATCTAAGCTATTTAAGAGTGTTTCTGTTTACCCCCCAAGCCTCCTGGAGGCAAGAGAGAAGCTTCTGTGATCAACAGTATCAAATGGCATAAAGAAGTATAGAGCAATATATACGGATGTACTCTTTTTCTCAAAAGCAGGGATCATCTACTAGATAACAGGGCTGTTTCCACATCATAACCTACTACCAATCAAACAGAGCAATCCACTGTAGCGGTAGGGGATAGAAAGGCTGATTCCTGGTTCATTGGTATTATTAGAAAACGGAGATTAAAAAGTAGGTGGTAACTTGAGTAAAATTTTGAAGGTGGATTGTTGCAACAGATCTAGGCAAATATCAGCCAGTAACAATTTTTAAAATATCATCTTTGAGACCTCATCCTGCAAGTCATCTCTGTGCCTATTACAGAACTACCAGTTTATCTGAGACAATGTCTTTGTAGAGCTGGATGTGAGGAGTGAAATTCATTCATTCCTAATGTTTAGTGCATATATTATCCATCTTTAAAATATGCTATACCTCATTACATTAGGATATTTTTTCCAGTGATTAACTACCTGTTCTCTATTTTATTCTTTTATCACCACATGTTCCTTTGCTTTAAAAAATCCTTTATTCTAAGAATTTTGACAGAACAGTAGACAGGACTCTTCCTCTTGACAATAAAAGGCTATATCTTTTTTAACCAGATCAATGATAAATTCCAGTTAAAATTTTATGAACAAAAATTCTTGACTTAAAACTTTTGGAAGCCAAATTATTCTCACAAAGACTATTCAAAAATTGAGATACCAAGAGCATCCAGACACTCAGAAACACAGGCTCTTATTTTAAAACTGTCTGCTAAGTCCATGTGAAGTCCAATCTAAAATTAAATCATAAGCCCAATTGCACTGACAATTGCAAGAGCAAGAATGGATCTAGCCTATACTGTTGAACCAGAAACCCATTATTAGCAAGGTATATTTTAAGAGTTGAATTAAATGTGGATTAGCGTACAACTGAATTCTACTACTCTGAAATCCAGGGGAAAGGAAAATATGCTACAAAGGTAAGCATTTTATTTCTCTTTCTGTGTATATTTGGATTGTGAGATGTTTCCAAACCATAAAAAGATGACTTTGTAAATACAGCTCGTAATGTGATCCTGAAAAAGAGGCAATTCCTTCTCTTCATGAAGCAGAGCTCAGAGAGTGAAAGAAATGAAATAAAAAATTAAAAGATTAGTGACATATTTTCATAGAGACATTTCAAAATGTTGACACTCAAAATATATTCAAAGAGATTAAATGGCTTTGAGTAGTCAAGAAACAAATCACATAGCTCTGTCATCAGCATAACACCGGAAGCTGAAACCAAAAGTGTCCTGATGACTGAAAAAGCAAAGGAAGACCATACACCACAGAGATAAGTCTGCATCCACCAAGAGCAAATAACATGACAAATTCTGGTAAGATAAGGTGATAATTTTAATAAGTCACATAGTTAAGGGTTTTATGACTGTAATCGGGGCATCAACAAAGCTTTACAGGTGTCTTGTGGTTCTCTGTACCATTCAGAGTACCTGCTGTTTTGTGACCTATCCCTGTGACCATGCCTCTCCCTCTGTCGTAGTGAATTAAAGCACCACAGACTCCTACCCAAAGGTCTCAAGTTAGCCCTTTTTTTTAAAAAAACCCCCACATATATCTAATTTTTCTGCTTCTTTTCTGTTACCGTTGCCAGCTTTGGTTGTCTGTTTGGCCATTTCTCCTACAAATAACTGTATTTTTTTTTAGTGCCTGTTTGTGCCTGGAGACCCTTTTCCATGCTGTTCCCTGCACCATCCAGTCCTACCACAAAAAATCTCCTGAGCACCAGCTTCTACTGCCAGTTGTTTGCAGGAATCTGCCTGCCACACCTGCAAAATTAAACTGGGATCTGGGAATTAAAAATAGAAAAGTAGACCCCATTTTGACCTAATGCAGTGAATTCAGAGATGCATGACTCGGAGAAGATGAAAAATAGGTAGTGGAAATCACAGCAACCACTCAGAATCATACCAGAAAGTGCTGGTGTTATTTACACTGAAAGAGCAAAAAGAGTGACACTGCCATGGGTTAACAGTTCTGGATTACCTAATGAATTCATCAGATCCCCCAAGATCCGAATGTATGCCTCAAATCTTGACGAAAAGCTGTTTTAACAGTAACACAGAGTGTGTGTATTATGGAAAGCCAGGTATGTGACCAGCCCCATGTCAACCATTCTGCCACTGTCCCAGTACAGTGTTCTATGAAATAGCCATTTTCATTCCTCTTTATATTGCTTTCACTAATATAAGGGTAAAATAAGAGTGGTGTTTCCAGAGTGGTCATTCCAGCACATTTTAAAACTTCACATTACTCCCCTTTCTTTACTTTTCCAGCTCCAAGACTCAAAAGCATTTCTTTATGTGTTCAGTTCACTACTTTGTTTTTTATCCTAATAAATCCACAAGGTATGGAGAGCAGATTGCAAATACCCGAGCAAGTTTTTGCTTTGAACTAGAAAAAAAAAAGCAAAGAATGGGCAGAAGTGATACATTGTAAGAGAGAGAAAAACAGACACCGGAATCAGTCTTCTGTGTTCAGCTTTTCAAATATTTCTCTGCTTGTATACATCTTCTAGGATAGCTATGTTCTAGTAAAGGCTGTTGTGTTAAAGCGTTCTAGATCTCTCAGTTCCAGTGATTTTAGGTTTGTCATCTCTGTATCCAGAACAATGTGCATTATTTCACATTTCTCAGTAATAAATTTAATTTGCCATGTGTCAGCTTAATTACTGAGCGGATCTAAGGCACGATGAATATTTCTTGCCATTCGTTCTGTGCTCAGTATGCATCATAATTTAGTATCATCAGCAAATACAGTGAGTTTACAGTGGATCTATCTAGCTAGGTAATTTATTTAAAATCAAACAGCATGAGTCCAGGTATTAACCACACTTAACTCTTTCTTTCCTGGGGAAAAAGATCCCTCAGTACAGAAAATTCATTTTCTTTAATCTATTTCTGTATCATGTCCTTCTCAGCCCCTGTTAGCTTTACCTTCAGAAACAGCCTGTCATGTAGATCCTTATCAGAGATTTTCTGAAAATCTAGATAAAATATGTCATATGCACTGCAATTATCTACTTTATAATTCCTAAGCTCATTAAAGAGGTCAGTTAGTCTTTATTGCCTTTTTAAACCCACTCTGGCAGCCTCGGGTTAGGCTTTGGCTCCTTAATACAAGCAATACTAAAACTGAGCAAGTGCTCCCAGGAGCCAAGTGCTTCTACAGCCAGAGCAGAGTACCAGCACTTTTAGAGGGAAAAAATAGAAAAGAAAAGGAAGGTAACTGCCCACTGTTCCACTCACATATTAAATATTGATGCAAAGACTAAGAAAATAGAGCTGGAAATGTAAGGAAAACGCATCTGAGAGAAGGAAAAAAAATCACAGAGAACAGGAGGGAACAGGGGGGAGTGAGTACTGCAGAGCACTTTTGTAAGCAGAAGCTGAAGTTAGCAGGGGGGTTATCTATTTGTAAGCAGAACAAATACAATTAGATGGTCCCCCTGCTAATTTTGGCTTCTGGTTGCACAAGTGCTCTGCAGTGCACACACCTTCTTTACCATTTCCTCCTGTTTTGTGCTTTCCAGGGGAGATCTGTTATACAGCGCCTCCATTTTGAGCACTGACTGTAGGCTCCTGTCTAGAATGATTCCCAGCTGTTTGCTGTGAAAATAAACATGCACAGATTTAGGGTTATTCTTAACATACCTCCCTCACAGCGCTGCTCTAGGGTGGTGCACTGCTGGAAAAACGATGCAGCCAGGCATCCAAAAAGTCTCAGAGCTGCCTAGCTCTTCCTCTGTTGGCCCATCTCTGCTTCACTGTGGCCTGTACAGACAGTCACATACACTCATCTAAAGATGGAGGAGAAACAGCTCAGTGAGGAGGGCAGGAAGGAAGAGAAAGGTGTGCCCAACCTTACCTGAAACTCCATCTGGGACCCCTCCGGAGATCATGCCTTTCCTCTTGGCCCTCCCTCTCTCCATCACTAACCATTGCCAGCTCATCTCCTTGAGGTGCTCTCAGCCATTGTTGCAGTGGAAACTGGAGGGGAGAAACAAAACGGAGTAAGAGAATGAAAGAAAGCTATTCCTGCCTAGCTCTCATTATCTCTGTTGAAAAAATGAGCAGTCATGGCAGTGAGAAAGAAAATCTCTGAGGATTGCTCACCCCAGGCAGGGAAAGCAGCAATGGAGGGAAAGCAAACATTAATATATGCTTTTCAACTAACTGCATTCTAATTTACTACTGGACTCTATCACACTTTTATTAATTTAGAAGTGTTTCTAGTTTACTCTCTGCAATCTGTGCTTCACAATTTACTGAATTAGATTTCTATTTTCCTCTTCCGTTTTTTTCTTAGTTTTGTTTGTCAGTGTTATAGATGATCACATTTCCTTCTATTTGCAAGTTTGCTCTATCAATATTTCACAGTTGCAATCGGGCTGTCCACTATCTTATTACTGTGTAATAAGTGATATCTGCTATAACCGTATATGAATTCATTTTTCTCTGTTCCTTTCATATCCCTTCAAAGTTGGCTCATCTGAAATAATAAATTGTTGTCTTGGGCCTGGCAATTATTAGTTTGGGTTTATTACTTTTGATCTCTAAGTTAATTTAATGTGTAACCTTATTATAGTCATTCATATCCCAGGATTCTATTAAGTCAAATTTGTTTTTACTTTCTTAGCTATTAATTAATTAGTTGGGATGTGTATATATCAGAATGAAGCAATACATTCATAAACAAATTACTGCATCATTTCCTTGCACCCACATTTTAAGGACCTCTCAATTAATGAAGACAACTTCTGTGCTGGGGTACATCATGCTTACTGTACTATTTGTGATAATACCCTTTGTGTTTACAAGAATTCAGTTTAGCCATGTAACAGAAAGGTTTTGTTGTATAGAATAAACCAGTCGTGCACCATGACAGACTAACTAATTTAATATCATAATACCTGTGATGTACTGAGTTCATTCCTTATTTTTAAACTCTTCTGCTATTTATGGCCCTGATCTTCCTGTTTCATCCATGCAAGTGGAACTTTATATCCAGGATGGATCCTATGGAAGGCCGAAGGGGCCTTCTCAGATGTAGGGATACGTCCATTTGCAGCCACACACACAAACAGCTGAGTTAGGCCAAACAACAGATACTCAAATTCTTTTGCATTGCTTCCCAGCAATTAATTAATTATTAACCTTGTTTCCAAATGACTTAAAATGCACGGGATATATTTATTTGTGCTAAAATCCCTGATGACCTAGAGCTCAGAAAGCTGATGTAGCTGAGATTAAGAGCTTGAAGCAGTCTATAGTGATGTGATACAAAGAAAAGCTTCATCCTAAAGAGCAGATGCTAGATGAACAGTGAAGTACAGAAAGCTATTTGCATGGTAGCACCAGGAAGAGGTAAGCATATAAACAAATAGGTAAGAAAGTAAATTATACTGTTTTACAACTGAGAAAATAGAACAGCAGCATGAAGGTGAAATAGGCTGTGAGTGAATCTGGCCCTTCATATCACGTAGATTTTGTGTTTCACTCCTCTTAATTTATTTAAAAGTTTCCCTGTTTGCATTTAAAGCACTGATGACATAATATCTTTTCTGGTGGATGTGTGTTAATACGTCCTTCTGTTCCTGAATGTGAGCATATATATCTGTGCATTGAGAAATAACTGTACATGTAAAATGCTGTCAGAAGGGTTTTCTGTTGGGATCACTGAGTCCAGTGAGAAAGCAATATAATTTCAAATTTCACTAGTACTTCCAGATCCTCAGCAACCTCATCTGTAAGAAGGAATAACACGCCTGTCGATGTAAAACAAGACAACCATAGATAAGAGTGCTTGAAGGCCTCCACACCCAGGACTATGCCATATTTCAAAATATTTCAATATCTAGCCCTTTAGATTTCCAGCAGAGCTCAGACTTGCATCTCTGAAACACTAAAACCACTAAATACTCTGTTGCAAAATCACGGTCTGGGAACCAAAATCCTGTTTTACTAACTAAAGCCATCTTATGTGCAGCCCTTGCCAGGACCATAGGCATTAAAAGAAAGTGCTATGTAGATCAAACGTAGGCTCACCTGCCAGGCAGCATATGTTTTGCTACTGTCAAACCCAAGGGCTTTGTAAAGAATTGAGACAGATGCTCATCTAACCTTCTGTACCTTTCTGAAAGATCAAGTCACGGTGTCCACATCTTTGGACTGCTTTATTGTGGAACAAAGTAACCTTTTTAACACTAGTTTGCCAGCAATTTAAGACTTAGTGGTAGAGGTTTTCTTCCATGCCAGCCAGCCGTGGCTATCCTAAGTTTTTCCTAAAATGACATGTTGGAATTCCCTCCACGCATACCAACTTGGAGATATTTGAGGTTCAGTGAATTGTAAACTTTCACAACTGATTTACTTGTTTCAGGTTTTAATACCCTCTCAATTCTTAAACGTATTAAGGACGACATGCCTTAGCTACATTTGACAGAGATTATTCTCGACATGGCCTATTTTTCATAATAGTCATTTATTGTACTTGGTAATTAGCTATATGGCCTTTTACATTGATTTTTCTTTCTGAATCTGCTTTAGTTCTGCTCTCTAAATGCTGGATATGGTGTATAGAGACACCACTTTTGTTTATTCTGCAATCTGGCATATTTGATAATTCATTCATTTCTTCACATGACATAAATTGGCAATGAATAAACTAAGGTTGGAAATAAAATCGTTTTGGCTGTCACAGGATAGATAAAAGCCCTGGAATGGCTGCCCAGTAATAGGAGTACTGGGGGCCAAAAATCCAACTGCTTTTTTTTAGATGGAGTTTAATCAGTTTCTGAGAAGGGTTGCAAGACTTAACATAGTGCTTATGACAATGAGGAACCGGGTCCCATAATACAGAAGGTTTTTTCCAGGCGTATGCAAGATGTGTGTACACATACACACAAGATGATGCTATGATTTTTTGTGATGATACTATGATTTTGTGCATACACAAAGTGATTCTTTCGTTGCTTGTAGGGTTTTCCTTCTGTCTTGGGCAGGCTAACTAACTTTGAACAACTATTATTTCCGTATGGGAAGTTGGATGTTTTAAAAGTTAGGGGCACATGCAGACAATTCCAGACACAGCATGTACTTGTGGTTTCTACAACTGCCTGCTTAAGCAATCAATCAGATCCTGCATTTATGCTATTGTCTATAAAGAGCAGACATTACTGCGCATGTGTTCTTGATCATACAGTTGCCACCTTGCTGTTTTGATAACCAGCCTATCTTTGTTCAGGTTTTCATATTTGTCTAGAGACAGATTCCAGGAGGTTGGCAGATGCAGCACAGAAAACCTGAAAGCAGTGAAGGAAATGCACACTAGAGCTAATGTTCCCACTCCATCTTATTATCCAAATCCTGGTGGAGGATGACCTTCAAGCTCCCAGCAACAAGAAACAAACATTAGTGAAGACATAGGAAAAGGCTTGATAGCAAGCTTTGGCCCCATAAACCTTCCCTTCCCAACCATAAAGAGCTGTGCATGGGGCTGTATTTGTCCAGTGTACAGGTACACAGTGCAGCTTGATAGATGAGGGCACGTATGAACCCCACCGTATCCCTGTGGATCACACATACACGTCAGTGCAGAAACATAGTAAGACAGTTTGATGCCTACGGTCCCTCGTAAATCACCACACACATTCTGCTATCTTATGCGCGCCTCTGCTCTCTCTCAGATCTCTCCTACCTCTCAGGCTCCTTCTAGCCCAGCTTGCAGCCATGGACCTACAGTTTTCTTGGACAGTAGCAGGTGGCAGAATTCAGTGTGTGCTCCCTTTTGGCACATTCTTCACTTCCACAGTATCTCTGGCATTACTGGAGAGTGCTGGGAACCACTGCAACACAAAAAAGCATCCTTCAAAATATAAGCCAGTTTAACAGATGTGCTAAACATATATAAACATATATGTCCATGACATATAACTCCTGTGCTGGGATCTCCTCATGTAGCTCAAGAGAAATGGAATTGGTTCCAAGACACCTGCCAAAATCCCATGAGGAAACTCAGGCAGGGGCAAGTCCAGCATGCCCAGCTTACATATCCTGGTCCCTGCACCTCACACCCACTAAAGCCCCCCGAAAGGGAATGGAAAAGCATTTTCTGCCTTTCTCCTGCCAACTATGCCAATCTGATGCTAGAATTTTATATGCAGTTAAATGTAACGGGAAAACTAATGACGACAGATACCATCACTGTGAGTTTGGAAACAGTCCCACAAGACTCACTGTAAATATCAGTGTGAAGATGAAAGGCAAACACAAGCTGCAAAAGGAAGCACAAAAACTTAGAGCATAAGCATTTAAATAAATCAATAGTCTGCTCTCCCGAAGCGAGCACTCCATCAGAGCAGAAGCTTGGCTCCATTTTACATATTCCATGCACCAGCCCCTCTCTCAAGTCATTGCCATCGATTACATTTCTATTGGTGCTGCAGTGGCAAGAGAGCTGAATTTTTCAGAAGGTGTGTGGGATGGGGTAGAGCTGAAATTATCTGCCATTAGTGGCATGAATAAAGAACCAGGAGGGAAGGTTGGGTAAATATCTTCAAGAAATCTTATAGTGAATAGTTTCTGCACCAAATGGGTATTTGCTTCATGTAGTAATAGATTTGAAAGTTGTTTATATAGACCTTTTTAATCCCAAAGTCAGTTTCACATACTTATCCAATCTAGACATGCTCTGCCTTCTACAGGAATTTAGGGAGCATGGAAATAGGAAATTATCACTACTCAAACCTAATAGGTCAGGCTCTTCTCTGCATTGAGGCAAGGCTTTCAGGTCAGAACTGTCAGTCACAGCAGGCAAAAGAAAAAGAGTTTTACTGTTGAGATCTAATCTGGGAGACAGGCTGTGGCTGAGTCTTTCTATAGCCTGATTATTTTCTAGCTGCCTCTTGGGGTGTCAAAAGCAAGAACAAGTTAGCATCACCTAAAGACAAATAAAACTTACAGTTGGGACTATCCCAACCCCAGGGTAGTGGGAGACCCTTTGAGGGTCATATCAGCATCATAAAGTGTCTTAGAGTTTTTTCAAGCTCTACCCTGAGTGTCCTCAGTCAGAGCAGGGGACTGGGTCAACCATCACCCCTTAGTGCAGAAAGTTCAATTCCAGTTCTGTGCAGTAAAAATGCAGCTGGGACCGTCCCTCCTCAGTCACCAAACAGCCAATAGATACTAAAAACGCTGGTCATTCTGGATTGAAGATGGACTTGAAATATCAAGTCTAGTGGCAAAAAGGTACATATCGCCCCTCTCGTCTCAAGCCAATCTGCAACATTAGATCTCAAAGAAAATTAATGTAATATAACATCAGGTCAAAGCAAAATTACCTGCAACATCTCAGTTTGTTTAAATACAATTAAACAATTAATTTAAATATTTAATGTTGGAAATGTGAGGAAAATGCAGAAGCTGAATTGAAAAGTGATATTAAGATGTGACAATTCCAGTAACATAATGTCTTTGTATGATGGACTACTAATAAAATGCTGTATACAATCAGATGCACAATGAGAATGTCTGAACATATCTTGTCATGTATCAGATAAAATATGGAATACTTAGCATCCAAACCAGATGCTATTCCTTCAGCATCCATCCCACCTGCAAAAGCTTTTGAAAGAACAACATACAGAAGCGTAAGAGGGAAGAGAAAGACAGAATGATAAAGATGTGAAAAATGTCTGTTCAATTATGCTATGGATTTTATCTCTCTATCTCATATCGGCACTCTCCCTCTCCTCTCCAAGTCAAATAACTGGCATGTACTGTGTTCTGCAGATGGATTGACACAGAGAAAAAGAATTGGCCATGTCTCCTGGCATTAATCTCCCTCCCAACAGCCTGTGATTGAGTCAAAGCTATTATTCTCACTTTCAGGTCTGAGTCACTACCAAAAAGGATGCTATTTCTCTTACATCCTTTCCAGCAGGGATATACACTGTCTGGCAGAGATGGTACAGAGCGCTTCACATTCTACAGAATTTATTCTGGCTCTTGCTTTTGACCCGTTCACAGCTCATTCAGTGGAAAGCACAAAACCAGAAGGAGGGATAGGGAAATAATATTGCTGTTCCAATTTTCTCACCATTTACTTTCTTACATCCTTCTCTTTCAGTTTACCCCATGATGGCTTCTAAAGTGATATCTTCCTCTGTCACTGTGACCACATTGCCTCATAAAAATCCTTCTCTATTAAATTTTAACTCTTCCCTTTTACTTCTTACATATTGTAAATATCATCTCCCATTACAGCTTCTCTTTCTTTTTCTCCACTCCTCTGCCTTGTGCTTACAAGCATCTGAATTCTCGTTGCTGAACATCAAATGACACCTTTATTCTACCAGTAACTTTGGGTACTCTTTAACTGGCCACCTTAAATATCCCCCACTTACACAAGCAGTTGAAGTAACCTGCACAGTGTCACCCTGCAGACTTGTGACTGAGCTCAGTATAGGACACTAGGTACTCAGAAACAGTAATTCTCATCAAACATACCATGTCTGTTCCCTGCCTCAGCTTCACCTCAGAGAAGTTCTCCATCCCACCCCAACTACCTGAGGAAGCAAGAACGAGCCTGTATGCAAGGAGGGTGCCCAGAACCACAACTGCCTGCACAGCTGATAAAATGGTGCAAGATGTGGATCACTGACCCTGACTTCTAAGGCTTCAACCCTTTATATTCCCTGAACTTTCCTTTAAAGTAACCATGGACCTCTTCATTTGAGGGGGGGGGAAGGTGGGGGGGCAAAGAGACTCACTTCAGGTGGAGCAACTCCTCCCTGAATTTTCCCAGCTCTGACTGAAGCTTCTTGGCAAATATACCTGCAATCTAGTGCATGAGAGCAGACAACTTTCAACCTTCCCCAGAGTGATGACAGAGTATTTTACACGTGCCAAAACCAGCAAATTGTACTCTGATCCTAATTACTCACGGTCTGCTCTACTCTGAAGCTGAAGAACATCTACTCTATATCTGAGATCTTATATTGTGCTCTTCAGTACAGTATCTGAGTGGTTTCCTCAGTCAAATTTCTCAGCTCACAACCTGCTTTCCCTGCATACACCTGTGCAGATCTGAAGGCAGAATTGTGCCTGTTGTTGCAGTCATGAAAATAATGTAGGGCTCACATCATGCTATTCCTATGCTTAGACCCCCTTTTACCAAGCAGCTTTCCTTAATCGTTTTACTGAACTCCTTTCAGAAACAGTTCTGCTTTTTCCTAATTTTTACACTGCACACATGCAGTGTGACTGTCTGTGGCCCTGGCTGGCAGATCCACCCAGCTTCCAAAGACAGACAAGGCTGAAACTACTCTGGGGTTTTTCCAGCACTCATGGGACATCATTACATGCAGGAGATCACATTTCAGTATTTCTATCAGCAAATGGATATTCTGCCAGCAAAACTGGCAGTCAGTGCCCAAGGCACTTGTCCTGAGCCCTGCTACCTCAGCAGTGAAGATATCTGTGCTCCTGAAAGGGGTCTCTCCTCACAGGTTTTGGATGGGACCATTTCTGCACCTTAAGAGCTGAAAGGACTGTGCCTAGTTGTTTGCCATACCTAACACTTCTTTTTCTGTCATCTGAAGAAGAGTTGAGCTACAGCTTAGGCACAATTTTGAGTCTGGACAAATCTCAGACAGCCATCACTTAATCCCTTCATCCAACATCATACTTCATGTAAGTGACTTTTCAGAACCAAGCCTGTATGGAACTGACTGTAGTATTTTACCCTCACTGTGAATATTCTTCCCTTTTTTGACACCAACTAGTCTTGAAATGCTGTAAAAATGATGACAGAAGAAATACCAGAGAATGGTTTTAAAAAGCTTGTGAAGGATCAGTAGGTCCAGAGGTGTTTTTTCAGCATAGGAACAACTAGCAGACATTTAAAACTAAACGGAAAAAATTCTAGAGGACACAGATTTAGTGTGTTTGAGGGAGTCGCCAACATGAAAAGTAACATATTCTGGTGGAGGCTGGAGGGGACAGGATCTGATGGACAGTATGTCAGCCCCATAGTAGTAAGGGGAGGGGGGGGAGGCAGCACTACTGGAACATGGGGAAAGCAATGAAATGAGAAAGGTAAATGAAGCGAAGTGCAGCATCAGGCAGAGGCCCCAACATCACAAACATAGTCACAGTGTACAGTCTCACAGATCCCCTGAGTTTTACATTGAAAAGAAGTGACAAAATCATCAGGAGAGAAATGAGAATGACCAGCAGAAGCCTGAGGAGGAACAGTGTGAGAAGAGAGTCAAACTCACTAAAGAGCTGCCTGAGGTTAGTGCTACTGGACTACGATTTATGAAACGATACATTCAGAACTGTCTCAAAGGTTAAATGTGAAGCTTGGACAAGAGAATGAGAGAAAAAAAAATTGTCGAGTCCAAGATGTAAGCAAGATACATGGCATGTACAGCTCAACTAGCAAAATTACACTGCACAACTGAATTCCTGAACAACAGCTCTTTGCTTTACTGACCCAAAGTGGCACTCCCAGGTCTGTCTCTGTCATTTGAACCTTGCTGTCTTCCACTGTTACAGCACCTGAACCATGACGATGTGCTTAGAAGCTGCACAACAAAGGAACGACCCTTTAAGAAGGCTGTGGCAGGTTCATTAAAATTATACTGGTCTGCCAGAATTTTGTTTTCAAATATAATCATCGGTCCACATACATGCTTGCACTATATATGCATGTGTGCACACATGTACATACAAACATATAGATTAAGTTGCATATTCTGCTGCTGATCAGAGATCTGAAAATATTATTTAGTTGTGTTTTAAAGTTTTGCCCAGGAATCCACACAAAAATGGAAGTCATTTATGAAAATATCTCCCTAATCTCTCTTCGGACACCAAAGTGGCTTGAATCAAATGGGTACTTCTCAGTCTCCCAAAGAAAAGACACAGTGGAGGTTTTATGAAACATAACTCTCATCTGGGCTTTTCCCATGCCTTCCCTGCATTCTTGAAGAAGCCATTCCCCTTCCAAATCAAGTGGTCCTATGGGCTCTTGGCTGGACCCACACCACAGTCCTCTCCTTTGCATTTGCAGGTTTGTCAACAAGATTCTTGTCTAGCTACGGATTGCTGCATGTGGTTCCTGAATAGTGGAACTCATGGCCAGTTAGCTTAATTTTGCACCCTCTGTAATTACTGGGATTATTCTGCTTTTCATTTTAGTCATATAGCCATTTTTCACTTAGCTTTGTTACATCTTTAATTATGACCTTAGGATTAGTTGGTATAATTTTACTTTAAGAGATATGCCAGAACTCAAGTACTGACATCTCCAGGTTTCATAGAAATTGCAGGGATCATAGGAATTTAACTTGATAATTACCTCAATATTTCAAGTCAGATAATCACTATATAAAATAATTATGGGTTGTTGTTTTTCCAAATTCACTTTGCGGGTTACTGTGGGTTACTGCAGGTTACAATATATGATGTTACATAGATATAGAAATAGAGATGGAAATGTATAATATACCTAAACAAAAGATTATTCAACCTGATGTGCAAGGAATGCCAGCAGACAAAGAGAGGCACCTCTTTTCTGAAATATAAACACATAAAATAGCAGATACCACATTTCCAATTAAGAAATGTCCAGAACAAGGGTTCTTTTCTACCATCTCTTTAGCCACTGAAATTTCTTTCTCCATGGTAGTTGCAAAGGTGCAAGGATTACATTGGTGCAAATGTGAGCAAAAATATCTTTTTCATAGTTCTTCAACTAAACCTTCAATAACTGGCCCCTCAGTCATCCATATAATCTCTCTTCTTTCATTAACAGAAGCACTCTCAGCCTGCATTTCATCACGGTCCTTGGCACAATTATGGTGATTTAAGGTATAAGCTAATACTCACTAAGGTTTCTTTCTTCATTTTAAAAAAACAATTAACAAAGTCCAAAAGGAGAGTATTTTAATATCCTATAATTTGATCCCATTTTGTGCAGATTTTTTTCCTCAAAATGCCAATGCTTTTGTTATCTTTTGCATGTAAAGACAGGAAAAAAATTACTTGGCATGATTTTTGTCATGTTGATTCTTCTGGGTTCTCAAATATTATGATCCATGGAAAGTCTGGATTCATGCTTACTTCTACTCTTCATTAAGTCAGTTGTAGTTGAATTGCTGGTAGGGCAGGCTGCTGATACAGTAGGTGGGCATGCTGAATAAAATACATACCACAGCTGTACCTGCACTTGTCAGAGAGCCAACCTGCTTTATGCCAGTCTGTTCTCCTCTGCTTCCTGGTCATAGCCCATCTGTTTCTGAATTTTTAAAATGCTGAAGAACACAAATATCTGAAACTATTATAGGTAACAAGCTTCAATTAAATTCTGATTGTGGAGCTGTGCTTAACAGACTAACATTGGTAATGTATTGCTTTCAATTTTGTCAATAAAACAGACACCTATCCATAGATATTTCTGCAGAATTCAGAGGCTTTTCTACATAGTAGCTCCTACATACAGTGCACCTGGCCAATATTCTTGCAGTTGCAAACAAAATCAAACCCAAAAGTAATTGCCAAACCAGACTATGGAAGGTTACTAAGACAGATTAGATAAAAACCTACATATAGGGAGAGGTTCCACAGTAGGAATACTTACAGGTGAAGTTAGCCAGACAGCTATTAACCTGAAGTTTGCCAATAGCTTAAGACTGCTCTACTTTTCAGTTGGATTCAGCGATAACATATAATGATAGTACATACAAAAATGATGAAACTAATAAAGGTTTACTCTGTACATATAATTTTTGCACTGAGGTTGAAATACTGAACTTTACAAGGTCAGTTTCTTAAGAAATAAGAATTAGAGGAACTCAGCAGGCTGTCAATAACTGATTTAATAAGAACAGACTTTAAATAGAAAAAGTAGATGAGGGATATATCCCCAGGAAATTTGCTGAGATTACCTACAGTACCTATGATTAAACTATCTGTCCTCTGGATGTCATCATTGCTCTTTTTATATACTGTTGGTTAAAGGTGTATTTATGTAGATGATAACTGCAACCCTAAGAAAGCTGGCTTGGGTGCATTATTTTTGGTGGCTCAGTGCATTTCTAATTAGAATTGAATACACAAGAGTGTGGTCCAGATCATTACTATTTATAATCTACAATGAACCATTTTCTATAATGTAATGCAGAAAAGGACCTCCTGCACATATTTCATTTGATGTGAATTCAGATCTCTGCTTCAAGAGGCACTATATGCCTCTTCACAAAAAATTTCCATCTTTCCATATGTGCAGCTGAGACATAGCTGCCAGTCAGCAATAGCATTTGCAGTATTTGCAGAAATCTTTGCTTTAACACGAAACCAGAATTTCAAATTTCAAAATAAGGTGCTTGGTTTCTCAGGGGAGGGAATAATCGGTTAGTGCTGAGGTACCATTGAGCTGAAAGGAAAAATTTAGAACACACCTTACTGTGGCAAGATCAGTCCTGAGGGACTTGATGGAAAACACAGCCCAAAGTTGGGCATTGGAGATGATTTACCCTACTTATCCATGACCTGGAATAAGATGTTACAGAGAAAGAGTCTAAATAGAAGCAGGCTCTCAGCTGTGTCATTCCCCAGCATTAGGCATAAGGTTGAATTCAAATCTTCTCCCTACCTTTCAAGCCCAGATGAATTCCAAGACAAGGATGGGCTGGCTGTCCTAGAGCAGTTGGGTCTGTTGGCAGGTGGTGTAAACTGAACTGGCCCCAGCTAGCTAGCAAAGGAGACTGTCACCTTTGCACTTCTCCTGAGCTGTGCCAAATGTTTCTTGACTGCTGTCAGCATCCATCCTGAAACAACTCAAACAGTGTCAATTTTAGCAGCATGAGGACCACTCTAGAAGTCTTGGAAATACAAGTATGATGTCCTTCTCCCTTCTGTAAGGCCATTCTACACAAAGTGAGCTGTCAGAGAGCTACATTGTGCCAAAAACCCTGCAGCTTTCACAGAGGAATTATTATGGAGCTTTCAGAGAGTGGGGCCAATCAAGTTGTGCAAGATAATGGCTAACATATTCTTTCCTAACAATAAACACTTCTCTCCCACAAAACTGACCGAAGCTGAATTTTGCATGGCAGCAGGAGATAGGAGTTCTGTACCTGGCTTTATCCAAAGTATTAGCTATGTGACACTGAGCAAATCACTTAGGCTTAGGTCTACAGAAGGCACCTAAACAGAACATTCTGAGAAACTGAGATGGTTAAACCCAATGGTGAGTCTCAGAACACCTGGTCGGCCAACCAAAGAGGCACTTAAAGTCTGTTAGTTTCCTATGGGCTTACGATTTTGGGAACACTCAAACGCCTCATACTGTTAGCAGGGCTGAACAACTCAGCATTCTTTTCATGCCTCAGCCCTGTGAGGATCACAAAATTTGGTATTCTTTTAAGTAGCTCACTGGTGGAGAGGAATCTATTAGGTGAACTCTGAACAAGCCAACTGGTCAAATCCCTCAAAAAGGGCATTGGCTTTTCTTTCTTTCAAGGAAAAGGTAACAGGTTCCCTCAATCTTTTACCCCATAGCTCAGTAGGTAGCACACTGACTTCTGAGGAAAAGGGCTGTTTCCAGAGGTCCTTCTTTCTATTTAAGCTAAAACAGCAACAAGTTAGAGAGCAGCAATAAACGACAGGACTCTTCTCTCCCAGGGAAGCGTCTCAGCTGTATGAGTAAACAGTGTTGTGTGTCCTCACTCTGTCTCTTTAGCCCAATTAAGCCTTTTCCTCTTGTGCAAATGGGAAGCTTGAAAGAAAAAGTCTCCTCCCCCATACCCCAGCAGCCTGTAATTGGAAGTTAGGGCACTTTCTTGGGAGGCAGGACAGGCGGAGCTGAATACCTTCAAGCAGAGTTGAATCTAGAGCTCCCAAGTATTGGCAATGTCTCAGCCACTGAACAGTTGTGTTGAAGAGGGTACCAGCATTGTCCTGGCCATGTTTTGGAAGAACAGCTGCTGGGTGTGTTTTTGAAAAAAGGTGCCTCTATCTCTGCCTTCAGAAAAAGGTCTCCATTGTCAGGTAAATGTTAAATACTAGAGAGCAAATCTTGCCACACCAGCAGGACAAGAGCCTACCCTGATCTGAACATGAGAGAGCTGCATTAGTGCTGTACTGACAGGCTCAAGCTCTTAGGAAGACTTATTAGTTTGGACATACCAATGTGTTAACTATGGCTTTATGGCTTCCGGATCAGAGTTGGCATCAGGTTCATCTGGGATGCAGAGAGACTCCAGTGTGCTTGCCCCTACACAAGTCCTATATGCCAAACAGGGCTGTATAAGCCAGGCACTGTCACACTGGGTATCACAGAGCCAATCCGTTGGGGAAATGTGCACTTTAGCTTCTCCATGTCATCTTCTCCTAAATACCCTATATTTTCAGACGGACTGTGCGAATTAATGTATTACTGTTGAGACATCATTTTGTAGTGAAGTATGAAGCAGCATTATTGAAACCTATTGTTTTTAAGCTTCCTCTGGAGATGCAAAAACACAGCTAGAAAAATAACTTTGATGTGCTGTCCCCTTTTCAACACTGGAGTTTTGCTTTGCATGTTAATGTGTATGTTTTCATGCCTCAGCTACACTAACTGTACTTCTTTCCTGTTTCTATTTATTTTGGAAGCAATATATGTTTACTAAATCAGTTGAAAAGTGTTAATGATCAGTTCACAGACTACTAATGTGGATTTGAATTACTTTCACATGAATCAAGACAAACTAAAAAAATACTATTTGATCATAAACTGCTTCAAATCCATGTCACAAGAATTCTGCTATTTCAGAATAAAGATCTCTTTTTTTTCATTTATTTTGTTAATATCTCATTAGATATTTGAACTGATCAAAAAGGTGTGGGGAGAAGGATGTATGGATTCTCTCTTGTTCATGCAAGAGCAAAGAGTGAAATAAGTCCTCTGTTTGTGTGTGTGTGTGTGTGTGTGTGTGTGTGTGTGTGTGTATCTGTGCTCTCTGTGTGTATGTATGTTTGTGTGTGTATCTGTGACAAGGGTGGGGTGATTCAAACTGGGATGTCAAAATCAGTTGTACCTCCCTTTCCAGAATCACAGGGAATGTCTCTTCCATGAGGCTGAAAAGGAAGAAGGAAGCATGTAAGAGCAAGGAAAAGAGTTGTGATATGGCTACTGCTGGCCCTGGCCTATGGCCTGTTATTCAGTTCTGAGAAATAGATGTGAAAGCTGAAGACTGGTAACTTATATGGACACTGGGTCAATATGTTTCCAACAGACCTTTTTATTCCTCCTCAGAAAATTCTTTGAAATTGAAGCATACTCCAAAGGTGAACCAATTTCAGTGACACATCAGTCTTAATCTTACTGAAACATATCTCTGTTTCAGAACTACTTTTCAAGTATGTCTTATGTTCTAGAGGAAGAAACATTTAACATATGAAAATTGTGCAGGATTTAGTAGAGGAGAGAAACCCAATTTAGTGACCTCCACTGGGGCAAGGCAGACAACTCAGTCATTACACATGCTGTTCGGAAGCAGTGTGCTAGCTAAAAGCATGTGCCATATCCACCGGTCAATCATATGCCCGTCCCTGGACTAGTCTTGCTTCTTGCTATATGAGGTGTCTTTGCAGAGAAGGAGATGAACTAGGGCCATCTGGGTGTCAGAAACACAGGCAACAAGGAACACAAAACCTCTAGCAAACCAGGCTTCAGTAGTTCTGTCGCTCAGAGAAAGTAATTTTTCCCATCTGTTAAAATATATCCTTTCTAGGTTCCTGAGATGTTGTAAGTTTACCTCTTAGTGCTTTATCATAAAGGAATATAGGTATGCTACAATAGCAAAGCACTTCTTACATGCATGCACCAAGATAATACAAATAGCGACTTTGCTGGGAGAGTCAAACTAACATCCCTGAGCAAATCAGTATCGGAGGACAAAAGCAGTTCAGTTTTGCTCAGATAACTGAGCCTTTAGCAGGGCTTTCTGCTGGTACCGCTATGCTAGATCCCTGTGCAACCAAGCTGTGCAGGCAGAACCAGTGTTGGACACCAATGCCCTCTCCTTCCTCCTTTCTCTCAGTAGAAAGTTTTTAGCTCACAGTAACCACACCAATCATTATATGTCTCAAGCTGACACATGAGGATCTAGTGGACACTATGAAACTTACCTTTTTGCTCATCCTTTCCTTTCCCATGAAGGAATAAGTGAGGGTGCAGCATTATCTTAATCACGGTTACCATATTGTCCTGACCTGTCCTGGTTTAAGAACTTAAGGAAGGATGTAAAGAAGGGACTCGGATTCCCTATTACTGTCTTGCAGAGTCCAGGTAGAACATTCAGCTGTTCTTTTACTGTTTTATTTTTTATACAAAAATGTGATAAAATGTGTATATTTTATGCACAACAATTAAGACTCATCTAGGAAACTATCAGAAGGAATAGGCTCTCCAACCTAGGCTATTTTATTCAGGACAATTTTATCTAACTGATTTCTAACAAATTTAAAACATTGCCCATATCTACTCTAGCTATGAGGCACTGGTAATCAAGTCAAGCACCATTGACTATGAGAATAGTGAACTGTAGAAAATGACTTCTCAGCATTATGTAGTGTCACAGCGTGCTAATTTAGAATGAGAGATGCATATATAGTAGTGATGGCTATTACACATTGACACCTCTTTGTTTTGAGAGAGGTTTGAGAGAAACTGTGCTTTCTGGGGAGGAATATGCAGACATTATTTATGTTGAGGTACAACATGGCTCTTACGATTGTGATTACTGAAATTATATTGAAGTCATAGTCTTTTCTATAATTTTAGTGGACATCAGTACTTGTTTTTGTGCAATGTAGAATTCATTGCAGAGGTTGTTGTCTTGATTTTCATAAGCATTTAGAAAATTTCAAAGTGAAACTGTTGCAGTCACATTCTACCTGACACTTCTGGTAGAAGCATAATTGAAGAACAGTATTATCTAGGTTTTTTACAGTACTCAAAAACAATTCCTTATAATTTCCTATAACTCAACAATTTCATATTATACATAGATGCATGTGAATTATGAAATATATGAAATATGTATGACATGGCTGCTTATATAGAGATATAATGCATAGAGATATAATAACCTGAACTGTCTACAAATCATTTTTGAGGAGATTTACCAATTTAATATTTGCTTGTGTATTTTGTAAAAGGTCAATGAATTTGGCAAAAAGTATTTAACAAAGAATGAAAAGACAAAATCCCATTTTACCCATCCTCTGTTCCCAAAGCAAAAGAATTTCAGAATTCTTTTCTGCACCTGATACTTAGTTGTTTGGGACTTATTATCTGCTGAATTAAATTGTGAGTAAGAATTGAATCTATGTCACACTGTTAAGTAGCTCAGCAGAAAACACTTTCTCTTCTTGGAGCGAAAAGTCTGTGTCTCTAGATGGAGCCCTGCAGAAAGCTGTATTCCCCTGCTTACTGAGAAAGGGACAAGAAACACTGTACGCTTCTCCCTGACACTGCAGCAAGTCTTTCAGAGGCTTGGTGTTTCTGGGGCATTTTTGAGTTTATTATTCACTCACTGTTCACCTCACAAAGCTCTTTTTACAGTGAAAAAGACAATTTCCCTAACCTCAGGGCACATAGCTACCCTGTGATGGGTCCAGTGGGAGGACTATGTCCTCCTCTTTCTGGGTACTCCTGCTGAGACCCCTGTTTACCTCTGGGACAGGGGATGAAAGTATCCTTGAAGTTTTGTCAGAAAGTATCCTTTTCTTTGCCATCTACCCTCTTCACTGATACTCCAAGCTTTCCCCTTCAGCTCTCAGTCCTAGGCATGAATATATAACATGCCTACGTCACTGCTCAGGGTTGAACAAATCCCTACTCCTATTGTCTTGTTCAGTGTCCAGTCTACACAGAAGGCAGCCAGCTCCATCTCTGTGCCTGATGTGATCATAACGCCTTTTGAATCTCTCCACTGCTCTCTCCTAACAACCTTTCTCTCTCCTATTCCATCATATTACATCCAAATTTCCTGAATAATTTTGCCCTGGCCTTGTTATCATCCCATGTCCTATATCAAAATCATCCTCTCTTTCTTAAAGCTTCTCAATATTACCAGGTCAGGGAAGCTTTAGTCCAGTCTTTAAGCATTTCTAACATTTTTCCATGGCAACTCCACATACAGAGTTTCCCTCCATGCTGATTTATAAACTAATTACTTCCCCATACACTTCCTGAATCTTCATGACTAAAGGGCAGATATTCCATATTTACCAAAGGATAAGAGAACACATGAACTCTCACTGGTGATCTGTAAACCCCTACCCTGGCAGGTCTTGTAGTGTCTTGTTTGCATAGCTATGTCTTTCTTTGACTCTCATCTTTGGCTGGGTCTATCATGCCAAAGAGCTATGCTCCACAGTACACCCTGCACACTCCACTAGGAACTCCTGCTGCAGTTCAGCTGCACAGCAGGGAGCTGCGTACATTCTCTGTACACCCTGATTTCCTTTGAAAGAAAAACTGGCTGTGCCTAGGGAGGATGCTACAACAGACTCCACAAAATCCCCCAGCCTGGATGATCAGGAAAAAACACTTCCCCTACAGTATACCAACAATCTCTACACTATAGCGCTTCCTCACTTCACTGAGGTCAGCTGAGCTGCACAAAGTTGCAGTGGATTTGGCTTTGCATTATCTGGCTGTTAACAAAGATCAGGAGGCCATGTCACACATATGGTGAGCATACCCTACGTAAGAGGCATAGGAACGCATCCTCTGCTGCCTGTGTTGCTCTGTTGGAGAACTAGCTATTTCCAAGGGCATGTCCCTGCAGGCCAGACCAAAATGCATCCTTGCCCTGTCTTTAAGCTATTAGCAGGAGATTCTTAGAACATGAGAATAAGAAACAGAACAAATCAGAAATCCCTTTGCCTACTTTCCCAGCTTCCAGCAATCAGCTGCTTAGAGGACTTTCTGAACTAGAGCTTCCTGGAGTACCATCATGTTAATAGTCCCCCATGGACCTATCATCAGTAATATATCTTATTTTTTTGAACTCCTAATGTCCTGTGGAATGAGTTTCACAAAATAGCTATGCCCTGCATGACAAAAGTTTACTTTAAATTCCCTGCCTGATTATTACATTGGGAACCCCCGTAGGTCCTGTATTGCCAAAAACAATGCATTAGTCAATCCCTAATCACTTTCTGCACGACAGTCATTACTGTGCACATCTCTGTCTTTTCCTCTTAGTGGATCCTCTGAAGGGTCCAAATTATTTACTCTCTCCTTGTTATCTTTCTATGTACCTCTCCTAATTCCATCCCTTTGAAATGTAGCAATCAGCTGAATACAAGATTCAACGTGAGGGCCCACCAGAAATGTGCACAGCATGGATTTTAAGTCTGATTTGACTGGTCTTTCTTGTGATTAAATTGCACAAATTTGGCCAGGACAAGAACAAAAAGCGAAATAACAATTAAAATAATATTGGCTAACAGAAATCAGTAATAATAAACAGACTGGTTTCTTAAGGAACTGTGTGAAACTAAAAAAAAAATAGGTGGAAAAAAAATCACAAGATTCTTTGTAAAACTAAACAGTCAGTTCTTTTCCTGACATCTAGTGAAAGCTTATTTGCTCTGGAAGGATATTCTCTAAGAAGTTTACCACTTCAGGGGAATGAAAAATAAAGGGAAATGCAGAGCTGACTCTCGAGGTCCCTGTGATACAGCAGACAATTGCATTTGCTCTACTATTGACCCCTTGAACAGGGTTTCAGAAAATCCATGCATTTAAGAAACACTACATGACAGCTTATTACTTGCTAGAACTGTCACTTACCTCTGGCTGCAAGTGACTCAGCTGAACAAATATCCTCTCATACATTATCATGTATCTGTTAGCAACAAGATTGGTTTTCTTATGCATGGTCAGCGTAACACTTTTTCTCTTCTGAAGGCAGAAGCTAAGGTAGATTTATGCTGAAGAGCACAGTATTTTAATAAGACACTTCTAGAGGCAGCTGTACCTCTGGACTCTCTCAAGGCACCTGTATCAGGAGTCAGGCTTCCCAGCATTGCCTGCTTTGTGGTGGCAAACTCCTTCCATTCCTCCAATACACCAGAAAATCAGGGGCATCCCTTTAATAGGAGAAAGCATGTTTGCAGTTACAGTTAGCTAACTGGAGGTAAATCAAGATATGACAGTCTGCAACTGGTTCAATCCCTTTACAGGTTAAGTCTCCTGCAGCCTACATGACCATTACAAACTGCCTTGTTCTCATTACAATTTTCTCTTAATTACTATTTTTTTCCTAGTGAAACAAAATTTTCTTATTCAAAAAGTGGTTTTTATACTGCCTGAGACAGCAGTCAGCAATGGATAGACAGTAACTGAGGCTACTTCATTGGGATCTGGAATTGCTTTCTTCTAACAATCCTTAAGAATAAGTATCCTTAGTGACCTACATAGTTAAGCATCCAGGCTCTTGTTTGGTGTACAAAACCTGTGCAAGTGACAGAGATCCAGACAAGCTGTCAATAACTATGCAAGAAAATACCCCCACATATCATGTCCAGTGTAATCAAAAGCATTGCTGTTTTCTTTATCTTTTAAACCAGTGGATATTTGGATATTCTCCGAGGAAACACTAAAATGCCAAGTCTCCTTTGTTATCGTTAAGAAAATATTAAACAGCTTAAGCAGCATCTCTTGTTCTGCTGGCTTTACTAATCTAAAAGTGCTCATGTCAATTGACAAATAGCTGTCTCAAATTCCACGAAACACGTATGTGAAAATAACTTCTTTCCCTATGCTTCTGAATAGAAATGGAAAAATGGAATCCATTGCTACTTATTTGTTGCCGGATAAAAGTTTCACATTTCCTCTCAAGAAATGAGAAACTCATATCCAGCCCCAGTGACCGTCCACCCCAGAGCAGACTGCAAACATATTTACCTACAGAAAGGATCCAGCCAGAGGCTTTTGACCCTGACACCCTGTTTCCTTCTTTCTTGCTCTCACCTCAAAAATTTAGCATAATTGTTTTAGTAATAGAAGTGATAATGATTTGAAAGATGAATTCTCAGGCAGTGGGAAGACATTGGTGTATATCATAAGCCAGTTCCCTGTGTCCAGATATAATTATGCCAATTAGTATGAAGAAAGAGCATTCAAGAATGGCAAGCCAGTTTCTTGATGGGACAAAGACTAGATCATACCACCTGTTCCAAAGCCCAAGATACTACATCCGAACTGTAACATTTCGACTTACTCTGCCCAGATATAAGTGGACATAGTTTAAGTAATTTAAGGGACGGGGCTTTAAGGGACTTCTAAGGGACCTGTTCACAGAGGTATGGACATGAGAGAAAGCAAAGAAAGCCTGTCTACAAACTAGCGTTGTTAGCTTGTGGCCATGGTACATACAGGTACTGGTGATGCAGGGAATGAGAAGGGAAAGGTTCTGGTAATCATCTATATAAGATGTCCAAAGAAAAGGCTTAAATACAGTCTACAGAAGTATTTGGTGTGAAATACTTCCAGTGTGGATAAAGGGAATATTAGAAGCGAGAATGTCTTAATGCTAAGATAGGAGAAGATGGTGTAATTAAGAAAGGCTTAGGGCAGCTGAACTGTTTTCAGACAAGAGTTTTTGACCAAGACAAAACACAAGTCCTACACTGAGAAATTTACAACGTGTGGAGGAACCATTTGAATTAGGCACTGGGGCAAAGATGATGCTTTGGAGAAGTTACCACAGGTTGTGATCAAAAATAAGGTTGAGAAATGATAGCTTAATGCTTAATCAATATATCTGATGGGAAGTGTATTTTTTAAACAAGCATGATATAATTTTTTTATTTGTCAGCAAGTTTGGTTGCCAAAAATAATTGCATTGGCTTTTTGAATTTATTCTTTTTTGAAAGTATTTGCATTATATTTTGTCAAAAAGTAACACTACCTGGAATGTATAACATAGTAAAATGTATTAAAACTGACAAAAGCATTGTTATTAGTTATCATATCTAAATATAGATGCATCTAGTAGTATTTCTAGTGTTTGTATTATGGTTTTGTAAAACCCTTTTGACTAAAATCAGAACAGAAATTGATGGAAATATAAGATTATTTGTATAATGGTATGCAAAGAAAAAATTGGTCAAATAACTATTGCAGAGGTAAGGATTGATCAGTTATAATGTCCTATTTGAATCAGCTTGTAAAATGAAGTAATTTTTTAAAAGAGTTTTAATGCGGGCAGACACAAAGTCAGATATGTCAAAGGAAAGAATGTAGGTCACACTAACAACACGGAAGACCATATCCTGAAACGCAGTGACACTGAAAAGGACTTCAGAAAATCAATTTGCCATGAATTCCCTATGCAATCCATGGGCTAAGGTTAATGCAATACTTGCATGATTATGCAGGAGATGATGATATTACAGGTATATATCACTGATGGGACCACATTGCCATGTCCAGTTTTGGTATTCAATTTCCAGATAATAATGATACTGGAAGGGAATAAAAAATGACCTACTCAATGATCTGAAATCATGGACTCCTATCTGTGTGTGACAAATCTGAGATGGCCCCTCTGAAGAAGGCAGAGATAACTCATCACAGTGCAAGGGACGTGCTCGGAAGGAGCAGTTCTGACAGCACTGGAGTTTCAACTAGGAGGTAAAGGCATAAAAGTGATAGTGATCAGTGCTTAGAAATAGAAGCCAGACAAATACAGGCTGGAAAAGATTTTTTTGTCTGTTTTTTTATCAAGTAAAATAAGTATTAGGTTAAAACTAAGTACTTGAGAGCAGTGGACGTGATAAACTGTGATGTCTTTTCAGTAAGAATGACTGCCTTTATACAAGATTCAATGCAGCTCATCAGGGACTTAGGGGCTGAAATCACATGGCTGGCATTCTGCAGGAAATAACATTAAATATCATTAATATCCACAGAACCACAAAATCATAGTACAGTCACTGGAGTAGGGATATTTTGAAACAAAGAGGAAGCAGAAAGCAAGGAAAAATAAACTATGTTTAAATGGTAAGCTATTTACTGGGTAGCTTTCAGAACAGGAAAACCTAGGTCAACTGAAGCTGACACAAAAATATACAAGCTGTTGCTAGATAGCTAAAAGCAAGATAGAAATTAGGTCCATCAGAAAATTTGAAAAGCAAGAAGCCAAAAAAAAAAGTAACTCTTTCATACATGCACACAGGAATACACCTGAGAAGCAGGAGGACTGAAAATGGAACAAATGAGCACTGAGTGATGTGGGCAAAGATTCTAAATATTTTATTTACACCTATATTCAAAAGAGGATTTTAAGAAGACATTTCAGCCCGTCTGTTCTCTCTTGTAAGAAAAAATGAATCAATATTAAAGGCTAAATTGTCAAGGCAGAAAGTGCTGCAATGTTTGCGTTCAAGAGCAACACATCTCCAGAACTGGCTTGTATGCATGCAAACATTTTTAAGGAAGTGTCGGAGGCACTAATTAAAAAGCCCTACATGCTTGCTCATTAACATCATCTACTGGAAAGCTGGATGCTGCTTTATGTGTACTAGCTTAAAAAAACATGTTGAGCTAGACTTGAAAATTGCAACCTGCTAAACCTTACTCCAACATCAGAAAAATGCTCTTGAAACAAAAATAAAGTATGAAAAAAACTAGATCATGATGTAAAAGACAGAAACTAGTGCAGAGTTTGTTTAAAGAAAAAACACTCAAAATCTACTGAACTGCTTCAAGTACAAGCATATCTGATTAATTTAATGCTCTTCCTAAAAACAGCTGATAGTGTTCATTGCATAACAAGACAAAGGGAACAAAATCAACTTGGGAAGTAAAAATCACCAAAGAAGAGGAAGAAGAAAAGGCTTTCAATCTTTTTGTCAACGAGGTGATTCAAAGAACTCCTAGGTACAGTGTTGTTTAATACGTCGGCAAACAGGAGAATGGGCTTCAAAATACAGCTGATAACATTGGAATTAAATACAGTTATTGAGACTTGTCCAATATTATGAGAATATTATGAACCACTTTAGAAGGACCTAATAAACTAACTAAATAGGCAGAGAGATGGCAAATGAAGGTCACTAGAGGGACGCATGTGAATGCATATTAGAAAGGATTACTCCCATGCATCTGTGTTAAAAGGCCTGCAATGACACCGCCTTCAAGCATGCACAAAACCGTATTTGTGTGCTGCTCTTGACATTGCTGGAACACCTCTGGTATGGAAATGAAATGCTTGTCTTGATCCAGATCCACACCAAATTTTGACTGTCGTGGAGGGAGGTGGAGCAGAGTAAAACTGTGGGCAGCTGGCTAAAAATCTGTTCCACATGTAAGCACAGGCAAAGAAATAAAGCAAAACAAAACCTGTTCCTTCTGCTCCACCATAAACAACTCAGCCACTAACAGAAGACAAGGTACAGGCTAAAACAGGAAATAGTGAGGCCATTACAATTTCATTTTGTAAAGGAATGATTTGGCCTTTCTGCAGAGCACAGACCAAGGAACTGCAGAAATGAAACAGGTCCCAGAAGAGGCCACAGCAATGATTAGCTCACTGAGGAGAGAGCAGAGAGGAGGCTCACCCCCGCTCACGCATCAGTACACTCCCCCAAGAGCCGAGTCGGCAGCACAAGACCCTGGGAAAGAGCGGGAGGGAATTACCCCTGGGAGCCAGGGCATAGTTGGAGGAGACCGCGGCTGAGCAGCGCTTCTCCGCAGTGCGTCCCGAGCCCCTGTGGCGAGGGCTACCCACAGGGAGGCCAGCTATGTGCTGTCCCCAACTGCAGCACCGGGGGCCTGGCTGGCACCAGCCTCTCCGTCCCCTCCCGTGAGAAAGACCTACCACACAGGAGTGGTCAGTGCCTCCTTCAGGATGAGAGCCAACAGCCAGATGCTTTAAGCCCCACAGTAAATGTAGCTGGTTCCAGAGATGCTGGAATAGTACCGGCTTCACTTAAGTGAAAAGGAGGACTATGGATAGGCTTGGATGCCCGACTAGGTAGTAAGTTTTACAATTTAACAACAGGGTCCATCCTAATAACAGAAAAAAATAACACTTTATTGTAACTAGGTTTCTAGAGAGATGAGTGGCAAACCACAAATTGTTCAGTATTTTCTAGTATAACAAGCAGATATGGAATGGAATAAGAAAGCATCTGGGTGTTTTACATTATGCTTTTATGTACTGTGCATTTAGCTTGCCTAAGAGCTAAACAGCATTTGATTTGTGCCTAACAATAAATAGAAAAAGGATTGCTAGTTAAGAATGTGGGGCATCTATTTTTAACAAAATGTTTTTAAACTTTTATCTAACTATGAGAGAAGGGCACTGCCATCTGTTGGACAAAATCAGTCAATTCAGGAAAGTGCACCGGGCACACTGCTGCTTTGCGTTTGGCAGAACAAAAGCCAGTTTAAACTCGGTATGTGACAACCCTGTTTTGATGCAGGAGAAACTTTTGCTGACGAATAAAAAGGAGAGGTAAAACAATCCAGATGGATTAAAAAATGAACTGTGTTAAGAAGCAGCTATAAGAGGTCTTTAAAATACCTTTGCAGCACTTTCAGATTCCCGAAGCCCAAATACGGGGCACAGATTTGAGTGAGGACGACAGGAAAAGCCATGGTGCAGTAAATCCATGTGACTTCAGTCATGGTAGCAGAAACAGAAATTTTCCTTCCTCTCCATTTCATGAGTCAGCATTTCTGGTGTCAAGACTTTACACTCAAATCAAAACAAGCAGCAATCCTCCATGGGGGGGAAGATAAATCTGAGCTCGACAAAGGGCTAAACTGGCAAGCTTAGATGCTCTGTCAATAATAGGGGCTTGTGTAATTTTTACACAGCATTTGCACACTGTTAGGGATCTCTCTTTAAGTATACAGGAGGTGAACAGTTGCAGCCAAATGTAGGTTTGGATAGTTGCAATGAATTCAAAAGCTAATATATTTAACATTTGAATAAACAGCACCTTATGAATTATATACTTAAACCAACCTTTCTGGAGATGTACATATATTCTCATTTGCACACTCACACAAGCATAGCAGCACAAACACACCTATGTATATTAGCTAATTATTCTTTCTGTAGCTATTTAGCATGTTACTATTTTCATTTGCAGGCCAAGGTAGGGCAGTGGCATCCGGATATCAAATATGGACCTTTTTTTTGCCCAGTGAGGGACTGACACATCAGCTAGAATCACATTGATGGTTATTCAACAGAACTGCAGTAGCCACTATTTTTGCTCCGTTCCCACAGCAGCAATAAAACAGTGGCACAAAACAGAAAGTGACACTCCAGATACATTGAACAGCAGCTGCCCTTAAAATCCAAGCAGCCCCCATGGACTGATTTGCCGTTTGCAAATAGCTACTTTTTCTTTTTTTGTACTGCGTGGCTGTAATTAAAGAAGCAGAGGGAAAAATGGGATTATAATAGCAGTAAGAGCAAAGAGTAAACAATGAGACCAAAAATACACTTCCTCAGTTGAATATTTGTGCTTTGAGAGATGGTGTGGACAGGAACACATCACCAAGGTGTTTTCTTTAAGAAAAGATTACCAGGAATAGCATGTGGACAATCCCATGCTTCACTGTCCAGTCCCTGCCTGATTGGTACAAAATTCATTTTTTATTCAATACCAGTGCAAGTAGTTGTATAAAAGGCACACAAATAGCCAGAGCATGCCTCAAATGTGCCCTTGGGCAAGCTTCACATACAGACAAGCTTTTGGAAAAAAATCTTTTGATTTTTTAAACAGATAAAAATATTTTGAACTAAGCCAGGAACTTATTTTCATGGTGTTCCATGCCTCCCTATTTTAAAGATTGCACATCAGCAGCTATGAAATGAAAAAAAGCACTTATTTGGCACCAAAAAGGAGAGGGACTTGAAAGAACCACTCACTGAAGTATTATTGCACTTGCAAGTAGTACACTCTGCATTTTTTACATCTGAACTCTAAGTGTGTTTTTACAGCTGAACTCTAAGATTGTCCACCTAAAATTGTACAGGATTGGACTGTAACCATAATTATGTTGTATTCAAATACTAGGGTTCCCTTATGAATAAATGCACTTAAAGCACCAGCACAGTACTCTATAGGGAGACTGAACTAAAGAGCATGTTGAAACTCAGGATGCTATGCAGGCCAAGCAGAACCAGAACTGTAACTAAAAATATTCACTGACCCTATCATTCCATAGTGTGTGATATTGGTCTTTTCTTCATAACATATGTTCACAGATATGTCATCATCATCAGCTGCCAGACTGGTGGCAAATAAAGACTTGCAAATTTTCATAGGTTCTCCATGTCTCGCTATGTTCCAGCAGTAGCATTGCCTGCTTCCCTTCAATCCACCATGTCTGGCATGTTCTAGTAATTCTCATTTATAATAAGATCTTGTGCCCTCGATATTTGTTTGTCTTTAAATAGGAGACCTGATATACAGCAGTTTCTCTCTTCTCTTTCTCCTCTTTTTTGTTATATGTCTATTAAGTTTATTTCTTCTGAATTAAGAAGGACAGGAATCCCTCTCTATATCCTGCCCACACCCTCAACAATTTAAGATTTAAATTATCTTTTCATTTAATTTCAACAAACAAAACAGACATATTTGATACTGGATGAATATTTATCTGTTAGCTCAGAAAGCTCAGCTAAAAGGCTTATGACAGGTACTTCTAGCTGGAGGATCTGGAAACACTTCCCAGCTCCTGTGACTTGTCTGCCTGCATGTCAGGATGAGTCCTACTTCTGAATCATTTCCCACACTCTCAGATTTTCACTGGGAGAAGACTGAGACCTACGGGTTAGGAACAAGCTACAGCATGCTCTAATAGGTCAACATGATCTGAACAATCACGTAGTGGGACTACAGGGCATAGCTATAGAGCCTGAGAAGGATTTTGTTATTTGCATCACTGGAATGGTTTTGCTGGCCCAAAACTCAGGAATTCTCAGTATAGAACACACATTTCCAAAATGCAAGAGCAAGTGAGTATTGACTAGTGTTAGTGGCTGGTACCCATTGCTAAGATATTTTCATCATATCTAATAAGTCACTGTTTTGCTCAAAAATGATTATTCTACCTATTCAGGCTCTGAGCAGCAAGCTAAGTAAGTACATGCAGAACTTTATATCTCAATGGGATTATCCAAGTGCGTAAAGATAGGAAAGTATTAGAAAGTGTACTGGCAATGCTCGCAATACCTCAAACTCATCTGCTAGGTAAATTTCATTTACTTTAGGGATGGTACACCAAACATCCAGATTTTAGGCCTATATGTTAGTTTCCCTGCTGCCAATGGGAATTTTAACCCCAGTCAAGGAAGCGTCTGGTCCTTCAGGACAGATTCACCAAAATATTACTACATGACATGAGCAAAATTGCCTTGTCTCAACAATTTCCAGTTCTGCTCAAGATTTATATTTTGTCCATCCTTCTAAGGAAAGCACTTGCTATTTACGATTTTAAATGTTTGCCTATTCAGAAATAAAACCTTTTTTTTATGAAAGGAAGTCTAACTAAATCCCTTTAAACTCTGAGATGGCTCAATTCAGGAGGTACATTTTGTAATATGAAACCATACCCATGTTCCCTGGGTGCCAGCATGTATTTTTCCTAATGCACTCCAATTGTTTCTATACCTTGCTCAAACTCTTCCTCAGAACCTCTTTATCTTCTGCACACACTCCTCTTTCCCTTTTGTTGCCTCACCTTGTTTAAAATGCTGTGGCCAACATGATTTTCATTAACCTAACACTGTCATTCTCTCTCTCTTCAAACTCTGTGGTTCTTTCTTCTCCACTGCCTGAGATGAAGGTTTCACCTCCATGCCTAATTCTCTCCTCGACTGCTTAATCTCTTACCCATCATCTTCCACTCATTCCTGGTCACACATTCAAGTCCAATCTTTATTCATTTCCCTCCCAAATGTGGATTCTGCATTAAAATCCCTATAAAGGCAAATGTGAAAGCTCCTGTAACAATGAATTATTTCTGATGAAATGACGAATGCTGCAGTTTAGTTTAAATATTTACCTATTGGTAATTGGTTCTATTAAAACATCATAACCAGAATTCTGCACGGCACCTGCAGGCACCTTGTCACCAAATGCAACCTAGAAAGGGAAAAAGTCTTGAGAAACAGCAGCTCTGTGCCAGCTTGAGCATCCCTCATTTGTGGAATCACGTGGGGGATCTGTGAGCAGTTCTCCAGCTCAGACAGCCACAAGGCAGGGAGCTCCAGCCTACAACATATCGCCTCCTTCCACAATTGCACAGTGCCCAAACTGACCCTCCTTTTCCCCCTCTTTGGAGCCCTCAGTCCACTGGAGAATTGTAACCCCTTCACAGCACCACTGCACGAAGGAATGACAGCAAGAACAGATCAGGGTCCTCTAGATCTGAAGATCATCATTTAATCAATGTGGATTTGAAGAAAGGAAATGGGACATGGCCTATTTATTTCTTCTGCAGAAGTTCTGGTCCCAGCTGTTTGTTCCAGAAGTATTTTGCTTTAGAAGTATACATCGGTACTTTAAGGATCCAAAATAATCTTCAACATCCTCCACTTTGTGGGTATACTTATAAGCAAATATATAAAGAAGTACAAAACACACAGTTCTCCCACCAGAAAAAACCCTCACATTTAAAGTGAGAATGCTGTGGCTATTAAAAGTCTCTGAAATATCAGATGACCTTTTTATGGTCACCTCTCATAACCACTCCTCTCATGGACCACTCATATCACATACATAGCTACACTTTTCTTGCCTCAGCTACTTTTCTTCAAAGAAGTCAAAGGTTCTGCAGCCTCTACATGCTTCAGCGCAAGGCACAGATGCTTGATGTCTTTCAACAACCAACCCATTCAGTCTGATGCTGTTGGCCTCTGGCAGTTCTTACTATACACAGAATATGATAATCATAAACAAACTTAAGAAAAAATTTTAATGTTTCATTTCAAACCAAGTATTTCTGATTAAGACAGCCAGTTCAAGTACTGTCTCAGTTTGCATCTAAACCATTTATAAACCATAAGGTTTATAATAATCTTCCATTTCTATAGCAAAAAAAGAGTGACGAATAATGTTAGGTGTGTAAGCAAATATTCATAAACCCAGAACACAATCAAGAGTGGCTGGGTAGACTTTGCTGCTCTCAGCTAAGCTACATATGGGACTTTTGATGTGATCATTCACATTTACTATGACTGTCAATCCAACATCTGCTTTTACCATATTGGACTGTGAATATTTCAGATCAACAACTGAAATCCAGATGTGTTTGTGTCATGAACTCTATGCACTCTGCTTGAAATGACTGGTCTTTAAAACAGAATTAAGGATGCACTCACGCTTGCAATAGTGTCCTGAAATGTTCCTTGTGCACAGCAAAGCTTTTGGAGGAGAATTCAGACACCTGGGTCCAAATTCCCTACCACCTTGGGCAAGAGGCATGTACAGACGGGACTCCCTCCCTTCCCAGTGCATCAGCTGGAAGTGCAAGACAAACTGTCATCACATTCTGCTCCATTATTACTCCCACCTCTAATTTTATTCTCCTCTATAACAAATCTCTTTCTATACAGTCCATCCTCTACATAGTTTTTCCCAGTCTATCTCTACACAACTGGGTAATTTTGAAAGGAAAATGATTTATACAAGTAGCACGCTTGTGACCTGCCATGTTTTATCAATTACCCTGACCCTGGTTATGCTCCTTTCTTACTGTTCAAGTTGAGAATTCCCTCCCTACTCACTGACTTCCCCTTCCTTCCCTCATGCAGGGGAATTAGCGGGATGAGAAAAGAATCATCCAAGTTCCAGAAGGGGAATAGGGGGCTACAGAACACATTGTACAACCTGAACAAATCTACAGGAGGCTTCTAAGGAACATCTACGAGAACATCTATGAGAACTGACTGACTTTATGAGACCCTGGGATTAGCCTAAATAATAAACATGGGCAATTCTGCATATATCTAATACTTTAACATCCCCCACAAAATACTGGAATATTTCTATTGATGGAACTATTTCTAGCTAAGATATATAAAAGTTGTTGGTAAGGCTGCACTCCTATCAAAACTTCTGAAGACCAACTTTTACCCAAAATTTTACCAAATTTAGACCAATTTATTTTTTCTGCTTTATTCTTCCATTGAGCCTGGATACTAACTGGCACTATTGATGGAGTACTATCAGCTCCTGACATGTGCACACATGTGAGAAACGCACATCCAGCTGCTTGCCTGCACAGAATCACAGAATCACAGAATGGTTGAGGTTGGAAGGGACCTCTGGAGATCATCTAGTCCAACCCCCCTGCTCAAGCAGGGTCACCTAGAGCACGTTGCACAGGATTGCATCCAGGCGTGTTTTGAATATCTCTAGAGAAGGAGACTCCACAACCTCTCTGGGCAACCTGTTCCAGTGCGCTGTCACCCTCACAGCGAAAAAGTATTTCTTCATGTTCAGATGGAATTGTCTGTGTTTCAGTTTGTGCCCGTTGCCTCGCGTCCTGTCTCTGGGCACCACTGAAAAGAGTCTGGCTCCATCCTCTCGACACCCTCCCTTCAGATACTTGCACACAGCTACACAGCACTGAATATGGATACCTGAACTCTCACTGAAATCCAGTTCATACCAAAGTCCTCAGGTTCCAACAGAACCTACTTGTCCACAGATTTGGAGCAGGGAAGATTGCTCACTTCTGTGTATGTGGTAGAACATGAATAATTGCTCTCTGTCTACCATTAGTGCAGTCCAATGTGGCATTCAAACTCCCTATGACATGACAGGGAAGTACATGAGCGTGCACAGCTACCCAGCCGCTCTCCCCCTGTCACCAGGGCAGCTGCACACAGGCCTGCTTGAGTCTGTAGATAAAAACGTACCTAGAGGACATAGAATGGACTCTTATTATAGCTACACTTCAAAACTATACCACAGAGTTTTAAAACACAGCAGTGAGCAGGGTAAAAAGATGGGAAAGAGATACTGGGAACTACTCAGCTTAGCCAGGGAGCCTACGCACACACCAGTCTGTGTCACAAATGCAGTTTGTTTTTCTAACTTCTGCACATTAACACATTAATTGGATAACCCAGTTCAGATGTATGTAACTTCAGAAGAATGTACTGCATTTGTTAAAGGTACACAACACTTCCCATATTCTAAGAATTTATATTTTGAGACAAGAGTTTAAGTAAGTAAAAGTGCTTTTAAGAAAACAGCCACAAACAACCAAGAGTATTCTGACAAAAATTTTTCACTGGAAAATGCTGATTCATAGAATCTAGTCCTTTCTTTTCCTTTTCCTTTTTTTTTTGGGTGGGGAGAAGTTCAGGGAAATATTTTTCAGAGCCTGAATAGAATTTCCTGTAAAAAAGCTGTAGAGAATAAAGACATTACTGTATTTACCTGAGGCACAGGAGACCCAGATACAACTTGGAGTTCTACCTGATTTTCTTTTGGCCTCAGCACATCTCAGGTGAATGCCCTGAGCCTCTGTGTATGTCCCAGCCTCTGGCGCTAGCCCAGGGAATTTATGGAGGCTAAGAAAGAGAGATGCTGTAGCTTGGGGCTAGAGTTACTCACCAGGGAGCAGGACAATGGCAGGAGTGGGATCCAAATTTGCACAAATAATGAGAAAGAAAACAGGAAGAAAAAGAAATTTGAAAAATGAAATGAAAAATATTCATTTTAAAATGCGTCAGTCAGAATGGCTCTAGACAATAAGATGCCTAGTTCCTCTACTTTGAAAACAGGAAAAACAGAATTTATTCCATCAGGACTGAAATCCCCATTTTCAGTGATAAACATGCTTTAACCATCCTCTTGAACAAAATATAAGGATCATCAAATTCTAATATCCCTAAGTCTGAGGAAAACTCCCAGTGACTTTATTAAGAGTTTTGTCTTGATGAATAGAGATTCTGGAGTTCAGGAGGTGGCCCTGAAATTTCAGGGTCAGGTCTCTACAGCAGCACAACTGAACACAAAACAACCAGGCTCAAAAGAATCACCCAGTACTCTGAAATTCTTTTCCTCCCCCTAGGGCATCATGAAGCAATGTACAAGTTGCAAATGTGGTG
Source organism: Apteryx mantelli (assembly GCF_036417845.1). Classification (NCBI taxonomy): domain Eukaryota; kingdom Metazoa; phylum Chordata; class Aves; order Apterygiformes; family Apterygidae; genus Apteryx; species Apteryx mantelli. Next base: position 33,288,031 of record NC_089981.1, on the reverse strand, counting down.
TGTGATTTGCCTTCTATTCACCAAGATTTGGATTCCTTTTCTGATCCAGACTATTGTGCTATCACACTGAATGCAGGTGCAGTCTCAGTAAATGCCACAAGATGCTACAAGCCTATGGTTTCTCAGATACTGCATTTCCCACGCTGCTTAGATTTACTTGTCACTATTTTCTTGCTTGATAACTGCAGGAATGAGAATATTAGGAATGGCAGTCTAATCAGTGACCACTCTGGGCATCCATCCTGTCAGAGCTGAAAACTCATGAATGAGCTGCAGTGGGTCAGTGACATGCAAACATATCAACCAAAGCAGGAGGTTCCTGTACATGGGGGTTCTTCCTATCACATATCCAAGAGAGAAATGGAAGTCATAAAATTACGCAAAACAAGCCAAACCAAGGAAGAATCAAAAATCACACAACACAAATGATCTAAGTCTTTTTTCAGGTCAGTGAAAATACATTAAAAGTTTACTTGCTCTTTAGACACAGTATCAGGCAGGTGCTGAACTAAAGATGATCTTTTTTGGCAAAGCTGTATCAAAGATCTGAGTTGTCCCTTTTTCACATAGTAGATCCAAATACAAGATGTGCACAAATTCCCATAAACCCCATTAATAGCTATTTAAAACATATATAACAAAACACATGAGTACAAGTATATGAATTCAAATGTTCACGTTGCTCAATTAAAGCTCAGCCAGAAATGGGCCTGGGCAGCTATGGCCCTAGTTCAACAAACCACTTAAGCATACGCTTAAAAAAGGCTCTGGATCAACTCCCAGTGAGGATTAATGCATATTCTTAAATGCTTTGCTACTTGGGAGCTCACAGAATGAAATAACCCTGGAAAAGCCTTAAAAAGTAAAAGCACAATTTTGGTCGCTTGTTTTTAAATTACCTTAAGCCAAACTGAATATTCTAGACCCAGCAAGCTCTCCACAGACAAATGTTTATTTTCATTCTATAGCACCTTGTGTAATGAAATTAAATTTGAGAATGTATCACGGGGCAGCCAGAGGGGAAGATGATGACAGAAGGTGGAGGTTAATGCAGAGGGACTGTCTGAGCTTTCCAAGTATATTATAATAGAAAGCACATGAATAGGATGGCTAAGCCGGTAAATAATGATAAATCAATCTACCACTATTTCTGTGGCTCTGAAAGATGCACATGTCCTGACACTCCTGCTTATGTATTAAATGGAGAATGTGAATTGATATGAAGTGAAATGTTTTTTTTTCCTCAAGCTCCTTTTGTGCCTAGATGGACTGATGTTCACACTCCACTTTTTTCCTTTGGTTAACCAAAGAAATAAATTCTTGATTAGATCCACATTATTCGTGTTTTGCAGAGAATTTTTTGCCTATACATACAAGTCCTGCTGGGGTAAGCCAGCAGAGACCTATTGAGTTAGTGTCATAGCAAATTACATGGCCCTATAGTCAGATGAAATATTAACTCAAGGGACTAATATTTTCACTGAATCAAAGACAGACTAATGAGAAACAGAATACTGGTTTTCAAAGAGCGTTTAAAAAGTTACAACAAAACCAAAGCACAGCTCACTTAATATACTGCAAAAGTTGCAGTAACTTCCTGACAGTTTGCTTGCCTACAAACCTCTTAGCCCTGATTTATTAACATTAGATGCTGTGCCAAGTTCATGTCATAAAGAATAGATGCTGTATGCCCACACTCTGCCTGGAACTGCATAAACATGATCATCAACTAGATTTGACATCATACTCAAAACAATGAAAGTAAGTTAAAGGTGGCAGGCAATATCTGTGAAAATGTATAAGATGCTCTCTTTATATTAAGAAAAATAAAATCCATCGGAACTGATGGAAGGAAGGACCAGCTTTCTAAAGGAATTTAGATGCTTAAGGAAGCAGATGGGTGCACAGTGGGATTTTTAGAAGCTCTTAGATGGCAGCTCCCACTGAAATCACTATGTATTAGGCAGCTAGATACTATGGAAAATTCACATTACCTGCATCTTTAAGCACCTAAATACCTTTAAATATTTGGCCCAAAGACAGCTCACTGTAACGTCATAGGAAACAGAACAGTCCCTACTCAAGGGAAAACAGTTTATTGTATGGTCAATTAATTTCAAGCAAGAGAAATCCTTACATGCAATTTGTACGAGAAATAAGGCCAGAACTCCTGAGCTATAACTTCTGAACAGTATTTTGTAATTGAAAGAAGAGATGTGGTACACAAAGAAATCCTGAGCAATTTTTGGCAGGATGATAACAGATTAGGTGCTAATCTTAAATTACAGCATATTCAGAATGCATTAAGTCTTTATCCCATAAAAGAGTAAAAGATAAATGTGGTACCTAGGTGTCTGTGAAGGGAGTCAGGGTCTGGCAAGTGTGAGGGCTACAGGAGGGACACGCACCCTGCAGAGAAGGCAGGCAAATGGATTTAAGTCTCATTTGTCTCTTTGGTCTATGAGAAAGACATCAGCAGTCATGGTTTCTGGCCTGAGAAAGCTCAGGAATTACAAATGTGAACCCAAACCTGTAAGATTTTTAGGAGCATTTATGTCCATCACTATGAACGGAAGAGGGCACATCAGGTGCCATGGAGATGAGACACTGCATCCAAACTGGCTCACTGGGATTTAGCTTTTAATTCCACTGGTCCAAGTGCTAACTGAGGAGGCCTAAGAAAGCAAAGGCCTTCAAGGAATTCTGCACGAATCTTTCGGCTCCTACTTCAGCAATGGGAGCCACAAGTAAAGAAGGCCTTCTACAGCCTGGCTTATATGCAGGCCTTGACTGTTAGCCTGAGGTCCAGGAAATCAAACAGGTTTCTTGGCTTACCTTTCAGAGAAGAGAAAAATAACAGTTATAGCTTTGCACTGTGCCACCTTTCAGTGGCAGAAGAGAATTTCTCCTGCATCACCAGTCTGCGTATTCCATCCAAGTCACTTCATTTAATGTGAAAAAAAACAAGCAGTGACAGAACAGGGCCCTTAGAGTAAGCCTCCCAGCATAATGCAGCCACAAGAATTTAACAAGTGGGATTTACTTAACTGGTCACTAAGTGTTAGCACTGCTTTAAAGACATATGGCTGAAAGTGTTTCTCTGGCCATAAACAGAACTGAGAGAGCAGAGAAAATGCCTGGCAAGCAAACTCTCTCTCTTTTGTTTAATAGCTCTCTTCAGACTTGTAAGCCTAGAAAAAGCTTCATTAAAGTTAATGGACAAATCTCCCAGGGAAAAAAAAAAGATTAAGTACTTAAATATTACTGGTTTTGGTCTAAGCATGCAAAATTTCTCTCCCTTGCTGGGCTTGCCCCAAGATAGCAAGACAGGACTACATCCATATTGACACCTTTCAGGCTGGCTTTGTATTCCAGACCTGATGAGCAACTGGCAGAATTCATGGGCCAGGTTCACAATGCCTGAAAGTGGGCACGGCTTCACTGAAGTCAGTGGGAGACTTGCACACATTACAGGAAACTTCCATAAATAGAACAGAGCTGTGTCCATTTGCACCAGATATGACTGCAAATTGCTGCCAGCAGCATTTCAGTGAACACTGTTCACCCTGTGGACTTCAGGGAAACAGTTCCTGAAGTTACTATATCAAAGTACCCCCACCAAGTCACTTTCTTAGCTACTGCCATGGCATCCTTTTCCATAACATTTAAACCTTCTCCTCCACACCAATATTAGTTGCAATTAGCTCTGCTATACTTCCAGTGAGCTATTACGCTTACTTTTAGATAGGGGACTAAGGCAACACTGTGACCTTCGTTGCGTCCCAGTGAGTCAATGGGGAGACACCGAGAGGTGCTAGGACAGAGAAAGTTAAATATAATCTGTTATGTGATGGACTTAACGTTCAACCTTCACCCACAACAGGCATTTTGCAGAAGAAGTGCTTTAAATAGCCTCTGCATAGATTCAAAGCACAGAAAGAAATCACATTAGCTCGATTGCTGTGTGCTTCTAAAGCAAAATTTAAAAAGCTCAGATAAGAAACTTAGAAGATCCATACATGATGCCACACAGGAGATTTTAGATGACTGGCCATTAAAAAAGGCCAGACAACTCCAACCCTAAGCAGGACAAAACTGTAACCGAGGGTGGGACTCTGAGCAAAGAGGACTGTATCCTACTACCACAAACATGAGGTGAGACATAGCACATACACTCCACAGTTCCCATTTGGGTGTTGAAAAGTGTAAAAACAGTGTTTGAGATGTCCTATTCTTGCTAGACATGAATGCTGCTATCAAAGATAAAGTACCCCACTGTGAAGTCTGCAGTTCATACAGGGAACAGAATGTAACAGCGACCACTTACACAATGTGAGACACCTGACTGCCCTTGGTACAAGGTTGGCAGAAACCTATCTGGACAAGGAAGGAGGGCTTATTTCTCATTAGTGGACTGGTACTAAAATTCTTTAGATACTACCTTATTACATGATAATATCATATTGCTAACTTTTGCTTATACAAGCTGATACAGTTAAAACAATAGATAGAAGAAACGGTGGCTTTTGATCCGTAAGTGACTTGTTTTCACAATTTTCAATATACATCAGTAAAGTGCCCTGCGTTACAGCTTTTCTAAACATAGTCAAGTGTGCGAGCAGAAGAGTCAGTGAAATGCTCCAAAAAAGATTTTAAAAATCTGAGGGGATTTAAGGAATCTCTTGGTAGCACTGTCAGGCTGCCCAGCAAAACCCATAATATTTTAATACTGACTGTCAGCTCTCCAGCTTACAAGCAGAGGCCCAAAATGTCATTCTGATTATCCTTCCCCCATGTCAGAAGACTGAACACTAGTATAGTCACCAGGAGAACTGGTAAGGCTCTCTCTGATAGAAAAAAATTCAAAAAATTTTAAAACTTTGGGGTTCAACTTGAAAAACCTCATATGTCCTCCCCATCAAAATAAAGGGGAAGAACTCTCATGCAGCACTTTGCAAATGCTGCAAGTTCACTGGCCCTCTCTTGGCCCTATGCAATGCACTCATTAATGCCATCAGTGGATTTGGCCCTAGGACTACAGACTGAAGAGGAGACTGCAGAACCATCTCCCTCCTATCCCCTGTGAACCAAAAGGACAACACAGGCAACCAAATATAGGTTTCAATGGAATATAGAACAACATAGGCAGCACAGTCTTCAGTAGGTCATTTAACAGCCCAGATCCTGTCTGTAGTACAGGACAGAAGGGGTGCACAGGTGACCTGATTTTTGTGGTTTCCCATTTTGCTCCCCAGCATCAATAAAGTTGCTGCAAAGCTAATCTAACTTGTTCCTGAAAACACACTGATGTGAACAGGCTGTAGGAACCGAGGCTCAGATTGCTACAGATAGTTACATGTTTATGTCCTGTCCAAACTGAACAAGAGTTGGGCCTACCTGCTTTTCAAAGCTGAGCTTCATGTACTAGGTATAATTTAGCCAAAATGTATAATCAGGTTTATGCAGCCTATAGCTTTTTCACATTTTACTTTCAAATCCAAATGTTCAGTAACACTGATTTCCCTAATCTTTAATAAAATGTCTGTTTTGATGCCTTTGTAATTCCTGAAATAAACTGTCAGAAGGCTTCCAACCAGAGTTCCCAACAGCCGTTAAAGACAGAGACATGTATGTTTTGGGGCTACGCAGGGCTAGTTAATGGCTAGAAACAGCTTTCCTTTCCCATCCCAGCTCATGGCTCTGCTCCCTACATTCAACCGCGGTCACTGCGACTTCGGTGTTCACAATCCACGCAACTGTTGAGCTGCACATTCCTCCTGGATGTCTTCACCTGACCAGCAGCCCTAGTTCATACCTCCCACTTACCAAAGAGGCCATTCACTTGAGAATTTTTTTACCAGTTGCTAGCTTTCAGTCCTCTTTTCATTAGACAGCACAAAACTACCTCTCAGTGTTCATACATTATCTTTTATTTTGTACCTGGATTGAGAGCGCTTTGGGGCAGGGCCAGCTTTTTCTTCTGTTTGTACAGTATCTCCCATAATGGCTTTCCTGTGATAACTGAAATAGTAAATATGTAACTTCCATATCATTAAAGGGAGTCATTGGAGAAAGAGGAAATGAGTGAGTCCTAGCCCCCATCATGCTAATCTGTGGATTATGCTTCCTCTCTATGACCACAGTGATTCAATAGAATAATTAAAACTGATCAGTGTAATGTTTCAATGTTAGATGCAGAACTTAACATCAGAAAACAAATGGCTGCCCGGATTGCTTGAAAACCAATGTAAGTAAGTATCACAGTCCTTGCCTGTAGGTTGAGTAAGTGGTAAGACTGAAGATAATATTCTGATTCACAGTATGGTAAAAGCAGTTTCCCTTTTTCTCTAACATTTTTCATTAGGCTTCTCTGCAAAGTTACCATAACCAAAATGAGCTTGAAAAGGTGTTCTTCAAGAACCCCCTAGTAAAAAAGAGAGGGAGGGATTTCACCACTTTCTCCAAAGCATGCTAGTATCACTTGACAATTTTTGTCACATTGATTCAAATTCACTTCTTCCCCTGAGAAGTATAAGAATTCACCAGCTTTCCCTGTCTGATTTCTGCTGTCAAACACATCAGGAAGCATGTACCTCTCCATAATTCAAACTCCTTCCTGCCCACCTTAATTGTATGTCTCTTTTCTAGATGTAACATAGTAAGAATGGGCTGTCTCGCAGGGAGATTTCTTTTGGATGTCCTTGTATGGCAGATATGCATGACCATTGAAGGATGAGTACCATGCACAACCCTGTCATCAATTTATTTTATGTCCCTATGCTTCATGACAGCCATTTTGATAGTCCTGTCTACAGAGAATGTTGCCCTGAACTTCCTTAGACTCTGCAAAGAATGAAAGGAAATTTGCTCCTGCAAGCCTAAGTAATTCCAGCTGTTTCAGGAGAAAGCAAAATGTCATGCTCCTCAGAGACAACAAAACAAATCCTGATTTAGCTGATCGTCTTAACATAGGTCATGCGGACAACTTTCCACTTCTGTAGAAGCCAGTTAAGATCTAACATATTCCTATTTAGCTTTAAAAACTTCCAGTCAGCTGATCAGCAGTACTGTCGATAACAAGAGGTTTGTGTGACACAGTAATTGCTAGAAAACAGTAGGTGTTCACCTCTACCATTCAAGTTTCACAGAGCTCTAACAGGCCCTGGAATTTGGATGCACATGACTTTTTGGCTACTCTGACTCTCTCCCCAGCGTTATATAGAAGGCATTTGGGTCACTACATTGTTTGCTGTAGAGGTTCAGGGATTAGGGCTTTGTGACTCTGCACCTCCACCCTCTTAACTCCAAATATCACACAGTTATTGCTAGGGAACTTTAAAAATATCTAAAATTTGAACTACAGCACTGAATTCCTTCATCACAACAGCATTCTGAAACATCTTCACCATGAGATGCTGTGGCACCTGCTGAGGACTGTAAACATCAGTAGGGATAAAAAAAAGGAATTTTTTTGCAATATCTAAGTACTATAAAAATATGGAATAAAAAAGAGAGAATGGAAAGAGAAGGAAGACAAGCCAACTGTAATGAGGAAAGATGTTCTTACCCTAATACATTGGGGACTTCTGAAAACAATTCACAGCTCAGTGGTGTGAAAATATGTCAAGGTCACTGAGCCCAAGGCACGTCTGCTAGCTAACTGTTGATCACTCCACTGACCTTTAACTGTCTGCTTACCCAACTTCTCTAGGACTTTGAAACTATACAAAATGTGTCCTTTACATGAGATAACTAATGCTTTGGACTGAATTCCCCCTGCTTGCATTGCAGCCCAAGAGCTGTCCCCTTGCTTTGTTCCCTGTTTAAAAAAAAGAACAGCTAAAATCTCTCAACTTCATTGTAAACACCTAGATACCTCATGACAAAGTTATTCATATATGAAGGAAGCATTAAACTTGTTACTATACATGTAGAATAAATACAATGGAGGGTTGTGTGCATGTGTGTGTGGTAGTGGGGAAATTACATAGCTCTGCCATTAATTAATTTAAATGTTAATATTTTCAACAGAAAAAAATAAGCAAAGCACTTGAAACAAGAGGTTGTTCCACTCTTTGTATTTTCTCCCAGCATTCCAGAATGATTTTTAACAAAGACTTCTCATATTTTAAAAGATGAAATTTCCTACAACTTCTGACCTTTCCAGGCTTATCCAAACAACTTCTTATTCACTTAAATCACTGCATATTTTAGAAACCTGGCATTCAGTCTTGTATATTACTCCTTGTTGATGCTCTGATGCTCTCAGCAAATCTAAAGCTACAGCTACAAGAAAAAAATATGTACAATACCAACAACCTGGAAGAAAAGGCACCAGTAGTTTGGCTTGAGAGATGCTATTCTTTTCTTTCTTTTCCTTGCCTTGTTTAGAGAAATTCAACCTCGAAAGAACCCCGCATTTGCCAACTCTGGGCTTAAGCCCCTTCCTGTTAAAGTCAGGCTCAGAATATGGTTTGCAAAAACCTGGTAATAAAACTAAAACAATCACTGAGCAAACAGGGTAAAAAGAAAGTCATTCTCAGGAAATGGTAAACAAGTATTTGTACCAGTAAACTTGAAAAACATCATCTGCTGTCTTCACTTAATGTCAATAGTTACTGATGTCCAGTCTCATAAATATCATCTTGTAACCAGCTTTTCATCCCTTTCCTTACATGTCTCCCCTCCCCCTGCCACACACGCACTCTTTTGTAATGTACAGGAAAATTGTACACTGTAAGGGAATTCCAGCCGGGTGTATTAGCAAATCTCAACAGATTTCCACATAGTACTGGTAATTTATACTGATAGCTAGTTTGACCCATTAAAGAAGTTATTCTGGTCAATGAATTAGTTTGTTTACTACAAGTAAAAGGCAGTAGAAACTGTGAACTAAAGTGCTATTTGAATATTTCTTATTTACAGACTCTGGTTTAGCAAGGCTTATACTGTAGGTATATCAAATCAGAACTCATTCTGTGCTGCAACTTGAGTATAGGTTATTTAACGAGTGTCTAACTAAAACAACACATTTTACTAGTAAATGGTAATACTGAACTCCACCTCTGTTCCCCCAACTCTTTCCAAAAAGCCCCCCATCCATAAATATACATACATTGTTCATATGCCTAAAGGCCAAGTGAATACACTTAGTGCCAGTTAAAATAAGACAGTTGAATGCTGCTGAAATTCTACTGAAGTATCTAGCAAAAGGCCTGAGGAACAGAACACAATAAGTGTTCAAAAACATCTCACAATGTAATAATCAATGTGTAATATGAACTAGGGGTTAGTTAAATAAAATGTGAAAGCTGTATTAATGAACCCTTTCGCTGTCCAACATAGCATTTCATTTTCTTTCATCGGCTGCATAATGCAGGGCTTGGGAATAAATTATAGATGAAACCCCCATCATATGTTTATAAATACACTAACATTAGCATTTTACTTCCTCATAAATCTGCACCAAACATTCAGGCGCAAGATAGAAAGCCCTGTAAAACAATGATATATTCTCTGCTTGCAAGACTTGCCTAGTGGCCCATTCATTTCTACCGCTGTTCTTCAAACATTACTTTCTTCGCTCATGCCCCCTCATTTAAAATCCATTTTAATTTAAAGATGTTCGAGGCAGTCCTAGTGGTACATTTACTCATCCTGGTTATACATCATGGAGCAGGGAAAAGAAAATTGTTTAATCTAGAGATACGGTTCACTGTGGTCACCACTGAACAGTGGAGTAATTACCAGATCAGCTCCGCTAAAAATGCACTCAGGGTGTTCTGTGACCTATCATCTTCTAATCTGCATAGTGAAGTATAGCTTCATAACTATAAATTGCTGACTTAATTAAAACCAGGACCTTTCTGTCATTTAATTACAGGGAGAAAGGTTATTGCTTAAATGCAATTTTCCAAATGTGATTTCTTAACAGTTATTAACTGCTTCACCATCATTTATTGTTTCAGATTTTTCAATTTGAAAATAGTCCCTGTGACAGAAGTAATGACTTCATGAAAAACTCAATCTAGATGGAGCTGAGCAGACCCATTTGTTTCTCGTAAGTGGAGCAGACAGAAAACTTGAAAATGTCACAGGAGGATCCTGTGATTGCTCCACTTTACAGGAGTAATTAAAAACCAAGAGGTTGCATTAAAGGTGAAGAGAAGAGGTTTATGACAATTTCAAGGTTTTTTTCCCCTTGCCAAAATATTGTGCTTGCATTTTTAACTCTATTGGGAGAGGTACAGATTAACAACAGTTAATTTATCCTAGACCAACACACAATACTAGTACCAATACACTAGATGAGCCAGTTAGAAGTTCTGCAGCTTTTCTATTGATCTGCCATGAACCACTTTAATTTAAAGGAAAGTAAGTTCCATATAATTTCTGTCTGCACATAAAGCATTTCACTTCCAGTAACTGTTGTTTCCTTGAAGTGCACAAGTGCCTTTTAATGTAAGATTTGAGCAGCAGGCTCTCCTTAGCTAAAACAGACCTTCTCATCCAGGAATGGACTTTATTCTACTAAACCAGCCTTACACCAATCTGAGATCAGTAAGAGAAGAATCCGTGTCAAGACCTTCCCTGCAGAGTACTGCATAAAACTCTACCTGAGAGAGGAACCTGGCCATTACAGAACAACATACCTAGGCTCACGAAATCATTCTGTGTCAGTGAGGAAAGGTCAGCATTTGGCTCACAGTCAAATGTTTTAAAACAGTCTGGGCACAATCCATCTGTATGTCCTAGCTCCCTTTTGCTCTTCTGGCAAAGCTTGGTACACTCAGCTTACTCAGCCCATTAAGTTTGCCAGATTTGCACTGACGGCATGGGTTGGCTGGACCTTTAGAACTCTACAGAAAAGAAAAGAAGTTACAGGAAATAAATCTTCAAAATTCTCTTCAGACTGAGTCTCAGGCATAGGATACAGCCTTTCGAACTAGATAGATAAAAACTATTTCATCCACTGCCAAGACGGCTTGTGCATTGCATTATTCTCAGTCTCTGTCTTTGCTTGGCTGTTCCACACTAAGTGTGGGCAGGTCTTACAGGCTCAAAGAAAGATGGCTGTTCAAATCCTACATGGACACTTGTATACAGAAGCAGCTTTCATTCTCATGACAGCAGCTAGGAGGAACAGCTAAAGTCTGAAAGACCTCTTGCAGGGTAGTGCAAATCTAATGCAAGGCCAGAAAAAGAAAAAAGAGAGAAAAAAACAGATGTGTGCTGTAACCAAGACAATTTCCTGCTCCCAGTAAGAACATGTTTTTAATTTGAATTTTCCTTGCAGCCCATTTAATGTAATTAAAAGCCTTCCCAAAATGTGTATGAATGCCATGCACAAGAGGTTTTTCAGATCAGGGGAAGCTTAGTAGTTAGAGAATAACATAGGGAAGTACGAAGTTTTCTACTGGGCAGTTACATATTTCTTTTCCCAGCCTTGTAGTGAGATTCCAGCATTCACATGACGCTTCACTAACATCACCAGTGAGGTCTTTAAAGTATCAGAGTAGCTAGTACTGGCCATGGCAGGCTGCACTGGAGATCCATCCATTTTAACCAGCTTTGGGATCCCATAAGCACACCATAGTCTTCAGTGCATTAAACCTCCAACATACTCATTAATTAGAGGAGAGAGAGGGTAGCTCCACGCCATGTCATTGGTGTAAAGCAGGGGCAGAGGGGTCACATCATTATGGTCAGGGACCTCCAGCTCCTGGGATAAAGCTTTCTTTTTTCCTGAGCAAACAAGTCACAAGGATTCATTTTATGACCACTTTTCTTGTTGTAGTCAGCTGCACACGAACTAATTGTGAGTCTGAAACTTAGCCATGGAAACTGTTGTTTCTTCAGCAGTTAAATTCTGCAGAGCTGTTTGCTACAGATAATCACTAAATGCATTGTACTGGCTGGATTACATAGACCACGTGGCAATGTTTCCTTTCTCTGCAGTAACATAACTGAATATTGCTCATGCAGAATTTGTTCTGGATTTACTATTACCACAACACCCCAAATGTTTTTAAACCACGTGGCATTACCTCTCTTCCAAACTGCATTACTAAATGGAATACTAGCTTTTAACTCTATATTTTTTAAATTGTGAGGGCAATCATGGTTTTGGTTAGTTATCAAGCTTATGTGATATTTGTTTTGTTCCCTGACTGGTAGACTTGCATAACTTAGCAATAGAATCAAAACTGTAAACAGACAACATATGTGCATGTACAATGTGCAGTCTGCTTTTAGCTAATGATCAAGCACTCTGGGTTACAGTTTGCCTTTGGCAAGTATGTGTACTAGCATAGCTTGAATCCTCACATATTTACACTCAGCTCTGGCAGCAGAGTAGTAGTGTGGCATAGGAGATAGCGTGAGTGAAATGAATTATCTATTTTAGGACTCTCTGGAGATGGCTTCTGTAAGAATAAAAACTACAGAGAAGGAAAAGGTAAGAGTGAGAGAGAGAAAATGGAAGAGCTTAGAGGAAAACTGGAAAGAAAGCGTAGCCACTGTAGATGGGGAAAAGGGAAAGGGAAGGTAACAGCCACACTCTCTAGAATTAAAATGAAACAGCTCTGAACAGAATGCAGCAGGCATAGAGGGTCCTGACAAGGACTCAAAATCTGGAGTACCCTGCCAGTCCAAAGCAACATCTTAGTGAGATATACTGTAGCCATATGTTTATTTACAAGCCAGTGTTATTGCCAGGTTCATGAAATTACATGGTAGGGCTAATAAACTCCATGATTTTTGTGACCCTTTCACTATCCAGAGGAAAGCCTCGTTTCTTGATGAAAGATTTGTCACAGTGTGGAAGCATCTCCTAAAGAAAATAATGCACCTCTCATCCCCATTTAAAATTAAGCTAGAAAATATACTCTAAGGGTTGTGCATTACTCCAGTGCACTGGAGTAGTTTTTCGACAAATTTTCAGGCTCCTTTCTACACTCAAAACACTTCTGTTTCATTCCCCAAAGCCACTAGATGCTCTGTAAATGCAGGAAGGAAAGCCAGTGGTTGACACTGCAAACTTCCTGCTGGATGGTGCATTGTGGAGGCTGCAGTAGGAGTTCCCTACTATCACATCCATGCTGGGTGTGAGTATTCATACAGTCCCAATCTTACATAAACCCTATGTATACGCATACATGACCCCTTGACAATAGACATTCCCTAAAAGGGCCAAAACTGTACTTTGTAGAATGCAGTGATGGGTGCCTTTTCTCTCCAACCCTTCTTCAAATACTTTTCTAGCCCAGATGCCATTGTAGCTGGAACTAGTCTGAGAGTCAGAGACCAAGTTCCTATCAGCAGAGGACAGGTCCCTCCACAGAAGAGAGAATTTTCCTGACTTTGATCACTCTTCCCAAGTAAAACCAAAATTCAAAAAGAAGTAAATTTAATAAATTCCAGCTGGCATCTTCCATCTCCCAGTGCAGCTGGTGAGACTCACAAGCCAATAGAACACCTATCAGTTCAGGGACTTGAGAAGTGCACTGAGGACAGGGACTGTTACTTTACAATTATTCAAGGACTACATTCAAGTCAACTCCCAAAATCAAAGCAGTTTCTTCTTAACATTTAGCATTCTCATAGACTTGTGTAAAGTAAATATTCTTTTAGTGAACTCCAAAATAGCAGCAAATGCCTGTGGGTCAGTTAAAGTCATCCTTTAACTTTAGAAATGTTGGAGACCTGTTCTGAAGCAAACTTCTCTTGCTCACCTACTCAGAAATCTGCAGTGCTATTTCACAGACAGAACTGGTTTGATCATCTGAAACAAGACTGGCTTTCACTGGCATCTGCCCAGGTGTGTGCTTACAAATCAGTGTGCCACGCTATGCTCTGAGCTCTTTATGTTTCCCCATGAATTACAAAAATGCATGCTCTCAGAGAAGCAACACATGGATTGCAAACCACACCATTAGACCAGGATGTTATGGCCATGCATGTTAATAGCCTGAAAATATAGAATGAGCCTTTTCTGTAATTCTCTATAGCTTGCTCTTTTGATAAATTGAGCCAAGCCCATTTAATTTCTATTTAAGACTATTAAGAAGTCTGTAGCTCTAGCTATTTTTGTCTGCGAGACTCAGTCTGGAGATTTCAGAAGCTTAACATTCTAGCTGCATGTCACTGCCACCATTGTCTCTTGTCACAATTCTAATTCTATGTTCTGATAATAAAATTTCATTAGTGTCTGCACATCCTTTGCCTTACCTTTGAAGTACTGTCTTGTGCTGAAACGATTAGCAGTACTTTACGTCATATCACTTGACTGTTTGACAGCCATTGTGAGTGAGCTAAACGGGGAGAAATTAAAATTTCTGACAATTTCCATTACATCTAAATTGCTGAGAAATTAAGGGATATTTACTTTTACAAATATTAAAGGTTGTTTAAAATGTAAACTGACTTCATTTTATTAGTAGATTCCACAAAGTGCTAATTCAAAATGACTACATAGCCTTATTTGAATAAATTACCAACTCATTTTCCAAAAGCAAAGGACATTTCCTCCAGGCTCCTTTTTGACTGTTTGTGTCAGGAGAAAAAGAAAACAGAAAAACTTATGAATATTTCAGAACAGAAGATATTCCTTGGTGACTCTATTTCTTGTTTCATCTCAATAGAATAATGAGGTTTATTCCTGTATGATATGACTTTTTTTGCAGCTTAACAAAAAGCATGCCATGAAACACTGATTTCATCATATGATGTCAATTTATCTTGGGATAAATTGATCAATATGTCCTGACCCCTGCTAATCCGGACAACCACAGCCTGTATGCCCTTTCATACACTGACTGGGCTTCATTTCAAAGCTAGTTTAGGTTTTTCTATTCCCCTTCTCCTATGCACTCCGGGCAAGAACCTCCCTGTTTTGATGCTTGGAAACTGCCTTGTTTCCATCCTAAATGAATTCAAAACTAGTTTATATGAACTGACACTTGCACCAGTAGTTCCCTAATTATCTTTTTTCTCACCCTAAACATATCTACAGAGCCCAGCATACCCCTTCCCGACCCTCACTCCACTGGGCTGAGCTAGTCAAATTTTTCTGGCATCTCCTTTCCTCACGTAGACTTTCTGTTTTTCTCATCATCTTAACAGGTCTTCTTGGCACTTCCTCTTGAACACAGTAAGCAACAGCAAAAGCAGTATTGCAGATGGAGTTGCTGTTATTCTCTACATGTACACCAGACATCCCTCAACTGATAGGTTTCCTGTTCAGTGTCACAAAAAGCTGGCAGTTCATGGTCATCCTGTATACCCACATCCTTCTCCTCCTACTTTTGACAGATGATGCACTAATGAATCTCCAGCTTACAGCTGGAAATGTTGAGCCCCAGCTCAGCTCTTCAGCTGACTTAAAAACTGTGTTAGTACAGCTACATACATTTATTTAGGTTCCAGGTTAGGAATGAGTGTTGTTAACAACAGTAATGAGTTTCTGTAACTCCGCTGAAGTATTACAGGGAGGCCAGACTCTCCTATACATTTTGGATTGCAACCAAGAAAACCTGGTCATGTCTCTTCTGCCCTAAAAGCTTTCCTTTCATTCCCTCAGACCCCTTTCTACACTAGCTTTCTTTCCAGACTGCTGAACCTCCATTCCATCATTTATCAGGTTTTCTATCCTCAGTTCTTTCCAACACTTTCCTCAGTGTCTGACCACAGCTTTCTTCCCAAACTTTTTTTACAGGCCACTGCCCAAGGCCCAAAGACAAACACTGCTCCTAATTGTCCTAATGCTCTGCATTGTAAGTATCTCTTTTATAGACCTTATCATTTCTAGGACCAAACTCTGAATGGCTGTTCACTGTGGGCTAGCATAATGAATGCAGCTTATTGCATGAAGTCAGGCACCCCTAAAATGGGAATAACAGTTACCTACCACATGGGATGTTGTAAGGCTTAATTTATTACTGCTGTAAAGCGTTTGAGATCCTTAGAAGAAGGGTGTTATGAAAACACACAGCACTATGCCATAAAACATTTGTCTGGCTGACGGCTCTCTTATAACACTGGTGTGTTTGAAAAACAAAGGGGGATGTAGGGAATCAGAGCATCTTACCAGGCATTTTCCATTAAGAGAAAAAAATACTGCTTTTGTTCATCAGCACACATATTCTAGGACTCCAGGTGATGTAGAAGAAAGAGGAGTAGAGAGCATGTCTGTTGCATAAAGCATATGTGAATAAAAGATTTCTAGAACATGGAAAAGCATACAAGACATTTCTCACTGTCAACTAAGTACACATACCAAGAGAAATAGACGTGCAAATACAGGAACTTTTAAAACTTCAGATTAATGTGGATCATTATGAATAATGCAAATTATGTAAGAATACTGAGAGGGGACATAAAAAAGAAGAAAGATTACAATGTTTTTAATTACTTGTTTGTGGGGAAAGTGTTTTGTTTAGTTGGGATTTTTGAAAAGCAAGAATCACAGCAGGAAATGAAACCATGGCCAACAGCTGCCACCACCAAAGCTGTACTTGAAATTCTTTTTTACACGCTTTGCTGAATCAGGATTCTAATACATGAAATATACTTTGATCTTGACAGAGGTTCAAGCCTTTTTCTTAAAGTCAAAGACCATTTTAGATTTTTTTCCTTTAATGCACCATCAAGCTCATGCACACTTTGTCAAAATATATCAATATAATAGGATTATAAGAAATAGTTCTTTTAACAGTTCATTTGGAATTCCAAAATGATGAGGTATGCAAAATGCAAAGAAAAATCACACAAATTTTTTTAAAGCAAACAAAACGTAACAACCCTTAAATTAATACTACAACTAAAAGAAAATTATATCTGAGATAAGTTTTTCTGACCTAAAGGCTTTGGGGCAGTACATGGCAAAACACTAAATACAGACTCATAACCACAAGCTACATTTATGATTCAAATCACATAAGAGTGGCACATTTCAAATGTTCTTTCAGTCCTTAAAATAGATATGTACATATCAGATGCTGACACATATCCAGTCCCTAAAAATGGGTAAAGAAAGATTTCTTCTTGTTCATATTTGATTTTCTCTTGCATTCTATGTCACGCCGTCTTCTACTCACATGCTACTGAGTCAAAGATAGAGCTATTCCACAAGAAATGTTGATGCATGATATTTTTGATCTGCCCAGAAGACAACACAGCATGTGACAGCATATATTACTTAAAGATTTTCATTGAGTTCACTAGAGATCCTCATGTAGGTGCTCATAAGTTGGGACCCACATTTTTGATTCCAAGAATCAGAGATGATAAGTTTCAAAAGGACATTTAAGACTCTGGGCTGCCCTCCAGGAAAACAAACGCCACAATAATCCACCAACAAATTGTAGAAATTCAGAGGAACTTCTCGACATTCACAAATATACTTAAGTCAAACTTTCAAACCTCTGCCAACAGTACAAAAACAGAAATAAACTGGCAGGTGTATCTTATGCAGTGTCCTGCAACATAAAAATCATGGGTCACTTGATTGAAGTGATTGGCAGTCAAGAAGATAATCTAAATATATACAATTGTTCTGCAAAGTCTGTTATATTGTAGCTGGATTCCCCAAAAGTTTGCTATGAGATCTGTAATAACATCTAGAATTAAACAGCACAGAATGAGCTTTACAATAAATTCTAACGAGATTTGAGTTATTAGAGACTGGTATTGTATCATAGAACAAAGGTATAGGAACAAATTATTGCAAGGAAAGCTTAGGTGTGAATTCTCAGTGCACAGACCTGCATCACAGTAACTGCCTATGTGTGTGCTCTCCCCCACTGAAAGCATGCTAACATATTTACAGCAGTATGGATGCAGGTACACTAAGTCCACATCTTACCTTGCTTCACAGCAATTTGTGTAAGCATACCCAGAGAAGGGATTAAGGCTTATTATTATGATCATGTCAGCAGGCATGGATCTCAAGGCACATATAAAGAGGCTACTTGCTGCTGATAAAACCATGGCTTGCTCTAGTTTGAACGTGGGATGCTGTTACCAGTGAAATGGCAGCACTATGGTTCCCAGTGAAGCAGCAGAATTTACACTCTAGTGGCTCCATCCAGCAAGTGTCTGCCCTAGTGAAATCAGATCTTCGACAAGTGTTTCTAGATTGTGCAAGGGTAGGCAATTCTGTCTTCACACCAGAGCCTTTCCCCTTACAGAAAGCAATGTTAAGCAAATTTAGCCCATAACTTGGGTGGTGTGCTGCCTCCCCCTTACCACCAGTTTTACAGTGTCATTTCTGCATTTGTTTTATGTGGACTAAGGAGGGAGCCCAAGGAATTCACGTACCTCACTCTAGTTGCCTTTTGTCTTGGAAATTTTGATTTTAACAAAACGGTCTAACTGATTGCATAGTGGGAAATGGAAGACTGTCACTTGTTTTTAAAGTGCTTGCTTTTTACAGTGAAGAGCATGGAAGTGCACCAGCAACGTTAACCTTCTGGAAACACACAATATTTAAATTACACTGCTCAGAGCACAGTAATTGAGCCAAACAAACATAAGTTCATATCTATTGAGCTTTCAGTGTGGCAAATACTGCCATCAATCCCTCTGAAGTACCCTAATGATAATTCCTATGACCAGAACCTTGTGTATTTTTTCCAACTCTAGCAGCAGATGTAATAGACTAACCACTTCCCCTTACAAACCCCACCTCAGCCACAGACTCTGGGCATGTTCAGTGTTAGCTAACTCAGGTCCTTCTAACTCGTTCAGCTAAAACCTTGGATAAAGAGTAAAATACCTCTACTTCATTCCTTTGACCCATCTCGAGGGAGCAGACAGACAGCAGTCCATGCAAAGATACGATCATGCATCTGTTAAGCTGCTATAAGGATTCTATTTTTATATAGTTTATGAAGAGTTACACATTATTAACAGGCATTTTAAGAAAGGATTAATCAGTCATTCTAGAATCTCCTCTTTGTTTACGACCCGTACCTAATATCAGAAACAATACTTTCTAAAAAGGTTTTTATGATGCTTTTGCCTTCCCAAGGTCCAAATCCTTGTTCATCACTCTTTACTACATTATATGCAAACAAAAGAATAATAAAGAATGACCCACTTGCCTATAGAATTCCTCAGCAAAAACTTACTTTCATTTCTTGTTTTAATTTTCTGACCATTTGAATCTACTTTGCAGTCACATATGAATGTTACAGACACCAGAACACTTAGTTGCCACACAGATGTTGTCACCAGATGTCTCAGCCTGGGTGCTGCTAGATTCCAGGATAAATGAATACTAATATTCCTAGAAAGGGAAGGACTGTTTTGTCTGTAAGTTAAAGCAAGGGCACATCCTTACAAATTACATGTCATTGCAATGACTCTAGCATTGGAGGTACCTACAAGGATGCTTTACACTAAGCAAATAAATAAGACAACCTCCAGTTCCTTTATCTCTTGCAGTGAAATATAATATATATCTAATATATATCTAATATACCTGTGGTGAAATTTTCAAAGGCATCAAGAAATGCAGCAGCTATATTGTCCTTTCTCTTCTTTACTTTGTACGTCTATGCACTGAATCTCTGGAATCACTGCAATTTGTGGCAGTCGTGACATTATAAGTTCTTGCAGGGTAAAGTGTAACCTCTGTGGAGAGCCTGCACATGGTCTATGCACCACTACTGTGCCTCCCTCATCTTCAAAGTAAGACAGACTCACCCCCTCCGAGAATTACCAAAAGCGCTCTGCTCTCCCTGCTGGGTTACACAGGCACAAAGCAGATTAGGCAGAGACAGAAGCAAATACATTTACTTGTCTAAAAAATCCAAACATTCTCTAAAAAATTAAGGTCTAAACTACCTTTTGAGGGAAATTGTATTACGCTTATGAATAAGATAAATATCTTTATATCTGTTAAGAATCTGGCCTTAAGCATTTTTTGTTTTTATTAACTTTTAAAATCTTGCTTCACCTATTAATCCCACTCTCAATATGCAGGAAATGAGCAGATGCTCAACATGAGTCTATCAGCTGTCCTACCTGTCCAGCAAAATGAAACACAAAGGTTTAATACCACATTTCTTTTAAGCTGTGTAAGGCCATGTGGAAAACACGTTATGCCACAAATACAAAGCATTTCACAATGTCAGGTGAAGCCAGCTTTCCTGCACTGCACAGAGTAGGTGACTCAAAAGAAGCCCTGTCCATCTCAGATAATGGCAGGACTTGAATTCTATTCACTGCAGTAACAAATTAAATTAAATCAGCTATCCTGAGCAGCCCACACTCTCCCAAAATAAATACAACACCTTTTCACTCTACTTTTACCTGTAACTATCATCCCCTATGAGCAGGAATAACAACATATACATTCTTGCACTCTCAACTTCGCATTTCTAAAGTCTAAACAGTCCTAATATGCAAAGTGTTTAAAATCTGGATCCAGACCCCAATTTTGCCATTTTGAGCCCCTCTCTAATCCCAAATGCAATGTAAAGTGTCACACTGCAGGTTACCAAACTGTTCTAGCATAAGGTAGGTAGGGAGATGCTGACTGCTTTAATTGTAGGTTTGTTCTAGGTGAAGGAAAGCTGATGGTCTAGGTCTAGATCCTGATTCAGCAGCATTCACATTATGTTGGCTGAAACATGACTGTTACCGAAAACAGGCATGAGAAGAAGTATCTTCTAGAATTTGTCCCTAGAAGTTATGAATGACTGATAAAGAAAAGAAAGTTTTTAGATGTAGAAGTCTTCTTCTGGTCCAAAGGCAACTTGATCTCAAATGAATTCTGCTGTGTAAATAAGACTTACTCCTGATTATTGTGCTCATCTCGTACTTGTGAAAGCAGTTGTTCAATTTAAGAAAAAGTCTCTTAATACATCATTTAATACCCTATCATTTTTACAAGTATTGGTCAATAAACAAATCTCATTAATTTTCTTTCATATTTTAGGCAGACCGTTACTGTGTTCTCATTTCTAAAGGAAAAAACTGTATGAAGTCAGACTCATTAATTTAAAACCATCTCAGGAACCCTAATTATATTTGTGCCTATGTAACCTTTTCTCATTCAGATTCACAGAGAGCACTTGGAATCAAATGCTAGTAAAAGCAAAAGATCATGGTTGTTACTGCCAAGCACTTACATTGTGTGTAAATTTACATACCGCTTTGCAAGCACAGATAAGATTTATTTCCTATCCCAAAGAGCCTAGAATCAACATGAGTTTTGACAAACACAAGGACCACAAGGAATGTGGTTTAAAAGTGAGAATGCAAGGACAAAAGAGTGTGATAAAAGATAGAGTAATCTAAAGTAACCCACTTCTATCACATAACCAGACTGCACTGAAAGGACAAAGCCGCTTCTTTCCTATCCAACGGCAGGTGGGGCTACTGCAGTACCAACCTTTGCTAGGAGACACGGCTGCAATCTGTACTGGTATTTCAGCCTTAAAAGGACCCTCAAAAATGGGAAGTTCTGGCATTTCAAACTCACACGAGAAAAATGAAAGTCTTAAGTTCAGAACTCCAATACAAATGGCCTGATTTTCAAACTATTTACTTCTCATTCCTGTTGGCTTCAACAAGGTTTGCTGAGACTCCATAAATCACAGTGCTTTTACGTGAGTGACCAAATCACAGATCCAAAGGAAACAGACCATAGGCTCTTCCCAAATCTGGATCAGACCTTCAGTGGCAAAACTCCACCAACTTGCGGTACAAAGCCAGTCTACACGAGCTGAGGAGCACACCTGAATGACTCCTAAAATACTGCAGTGCATCTTATTTATTGCACATACTGCAGATCAAAGTTAGTTATTTATAATACAAGGGTCAACTCCATATGCAGTTCCTCCACACTACCTTATTAAAGCTAACAGTGTGTAGAAATGATGTTCAAAACAGAATGCAAAAAAAAAGTGCTGAGGACAAACTTTGTTAGCCAAAGAACTGAGCTTATTCCAAGTCCAAAGGTCCAGTTCTGCTGGAATGAACAGGAAGCTAAGCCCTTTTTCAGGAGAGGCTGGGCGCAGAAAGGCATTGTGTCTAGCATCTGAACGATGCCTGCAAGGATGATAGATTCAAGTTCTAGATGCCGCCAAGGCACTGTTCAGTGATGAGAAGTACTGCCTGCCACTTCAAAACCACCTGTATTCTCCCAGATGTTCAGTTCAATCTTGTGCACCTTTGTGGCATGACTGTGCCTCCATCTCTCTTCTGCCATGTCAGCTGTAAAGTCATTCTACACAGGAGCCAGTCTTCACTTTGTTTCCCTCCCTCTCTGCCTCTAGCTCCTTGGCACTGATTCTGTATGTACCGAGGATGTGTCTGGGGGTGTAGTTACACTGCTGTCACTGCTTCCCCTTAGCTAAGAGAGGTACGGCTCATCCACAGCTGCCTGGAACTCAGCACGAGCTGCAAAACCCACTCAAGAAGCAGAGGAAATACTGTGGCAGTTACTTAACTCACAGCCAAGTAACAATTCACTCATCACAACACTGTCAGCAGCTAACTCGGGGTATCCTTGCAAGCAGCAGCTGCCACAGTGTCAACTGATCTTGGTAGGTAAACACAAGGTCTCTGGACACTGTAGAACTTGGTTGCTAGCCACTGCTGCTGCATCCTCACTGCTACTATTACCCCTGTCAGTTAAATTAAGACAGGTCAACATGCTGCAATCAGACCTTAATTTTGCTGGGCAGACCTATGGAGATAAAGAGAGCTCCCAATCAAAAGAGAGTCTCTGAACACAGTGAGAGATAGATGCATAAAAGACAGGCCAAACTGTAATTTTTCTAGTGATTTTTGCACCCCCTGTAAAACGCCTGCCCCAGTAGGGGCACCCCCCAGGGAGAGGAGGAAGCAGAAATTGCTGTCTGAATGACGGTAAGTGCTAGAGGCAAAGCCTCAGCCTATCACACCTGCAGGTCTGGACACACTCCTGCAGCTGGTCCCTGCCTCGCCACCACATCTGCATCTGCCATGTCAGCAATGCAATGCCACAGCATCTCTCCTACTCCCACCCCATATCACAGGAATACTGGGCTAGGCCTGACCGTGACCAACCAGCCAGCTCTCCTTAGCCCTGGGGTCTCAGCACAACACTCACAGCAACCAAAAGCAGTGTGCTTGTGATGGGGCCATATGCTCAGAGAGGTCTCACTAGGAGACATGCTTCTCAATGTTATAGTTTAGCAAATGTGCCCCTCCAACACCTGGCCTGTTTTCTCATTGACTTGTGTTACACTAGGATTGTAAGGAGCCTTTGAATCCAGGGTTACGACTCTGCCCTCAAGCCATTTCTACACCAGGACAATTTTGCTTTGTTAGTAGGTTTAGTCCTGATTTGTACTTTGCTTGAGAGCAGAATCAGGCTCACAGATCTTTTGAGATGCAGTGATGCTGAACTAGCGTCATCCTTTTTTCAAGAAGCATCATTCCAAATAGATGCCCACCCCTCACAGAAGGGCACACTCTTAAATGTGGTAATTAACAGGCAGCACTACAACAAATGCCGTAAACATTAATAATATGAAATCTTCAGCAGACTTTTTGCATCTGCTTGTAGAGGGTTTGTTTTTCATGGAAGACAAAGCAGTGACTGTGTGGGAATTACTCGGATGTCAAGTGCTAAAAATGCAATAATGTACAGCTCTAGAACATACACAGAAATGACTGCTTTGCCACGTACTTTGTACTATAAGCAGTAACCTAATCATCTGCATGCAGCTGAATGGGCTGTTATGCACTCTCAGTGCAGCCCTGGAGTTCTTAGATGATGTGATTTGCAGCCTACAATTCACATTTCTCACAGAAAACCAAGACCAAGTGGCAGAGAGAAACTCCCATGCTCACTCACATCATATGAATAGCTGTAAAGAAGCCCTACTATACCAGCTAGAATAATTTCCCATGCTTAGTCCTCATGGAAGTCAAGGCTGCAACATCCAAACCACAGAACTCATGGCCCACTCCTGCCATCCAGCTTGGATATTGTCCTCTCTAGCTGTGCTGGACTGCAGAATTTCAATCCACAGGCAGAATTAAGTAGCATTCCTGCCTCGGGACATTCCTAACTCCCTTGTGGATACTTCAATATAGAAATCCTGGAACAGGACTTTTGCAAAGGGCATTTCTTCCTTCTCACCATGTGTACCTTGAAGCAGCACATAAAAACATCATTCAAAACCAGTTGGCTTGTTGTGGAGAAGCCTGGCTTATCTAGCTCAATCTCTCTCCCTCCCCAGCCAGACACCTTGTCCTGTTCCTCTGCATCTGCCCCCCAAGTTCCCAGCAGAGGCGCAGAGATTGCTGCTGTCTCCTGAGGAAATCCCCGCTGGGAAGGGTAAGCTGTGGTTTGAGACCTGGCATAGCCCACATCTGAAATTTCCTCCCTGTGGTCTCCCGCACAGGGGGAAGTTGACTTTGGCTGGAGCAATGTGTGTTCTGGCTAACCCCAGCTGGCAGGCGAATCCCCAGGGACTGCTGGCAGTGCAAACCATTGCAGCCTCAGGCTGCACTTCTGTATTCAGGAAAAGGCTGGGTCAGAGACATGGAGTCCAGCACAGAATACAGCCTTCATTGCCCCATAAAAGCTTGAGCCAGCTTGCAATAAGGTCAGTGCCAAACCTCCTGTAAGAAAGGGAATCCAGCTTGTTCAGAACAGCGTCTTCTGTGTCACTGCCAAACCCCATGGGATCTTGGGGCCAGTGTTAGTCATGCTGCTGGTGACAGTACACATTTACGGGGTCTGGTGTTGAGACTCTGCCATTAACTCCTTTGTTCATTCAAAAAAGTCAAATTGGCTTAATCTTATTGTGTTAATAGACCTAAATATGGAAATAAAGAACTCGAGTATACATAAGCACAATGAATATGAGTTTCCCATTCATTCCTTCATAGTACACAGTAAATTGCCAGTGTAGTCCTTTCAGCTTATTAACATCTTTAGACTTTGCCTCACAAACATTGCATTCCTCACTTAGCAATTCAACCTCCTTCCAAAACTTTTAAAACAGAGGAAAGGCCAGGACCCCTAGACAAGACGCCAAAGACCGAATGGATGGTCCTGAAAGCAGATGAAATGCAACAGCCAGTAAAGCAAACAAACCATGCTAACAGTGGTGCTCTCACGTAAAGGAAGTACAGCTTCAGTTCTGGCATCCAATAACCTGAACGCTTACACACACAGTACTGATCTCTGCAAGGCAACAGTGAATATCTGCTTGGAAGGGCTCTGCTAGTGCAGAGCTTTTTCAGTCTTGATGGATGCTGAGGTTTTTCTTATGATTCCCTCACCCTTCTGGTCATTTTGGAAACTAAATTCTCTGAAGCCCAGGCTCCCACACTTGCTGAACCCCAGAAAGCTGCCATGGCTAAATGTTGGCTTACCCTGGGTGATACTTTACTTTCTTTCTAACAAAAAAGGACTATCACTTTCCTCTGAACCAAACTAAGCACACCTCAGGAAACAAGAGCATTTGCAAAGCTGAAATCTCAGCATCAAGCACTATTTAAATTTGTAGGGCTATTTAACGTTCACCACACACTTGATTCTAACAGTGCAAGTGATTTTCTATCAGAGCATTTTTTTCCATTTTAACAAGGAAAACTGCCCCTCCAAATATAAGCACTGCTTGTTATTTTGAGGCAGTGAGGCAAAACATACAGCGCATAGACCACATTTGGCTTGCTTAGCAGATGTCTACAGATCACTTGATGTTAATTTCAACATAAAAGCTATTATATTTCTGGACTTGCCCTATTAGCTGTTAAATAATTATTTATGGTTGGCAGATAAATTCTAGGAACCTTGAATAAAGCCCATCAACCCTACTAAACTAACAATATTTGACATAACAGTTTTCACTCATAAAAGACCCTAGACGTACTGTTTGTTGCATATATGATTCCATTTCACAACCTAAAAGGTAATCCCCTATTTATATTTAAACATAAACTGCATATAATATGCATTCCAACATTACTTCACAGGCAGGGAATTAGCTTGTCTGGTTCACTGACATTTACAACTATGTACTACAGCTATTTTCAGGACATAATTCAGTTTATCTAAATAATCTTCTATTCACTTCACAACTCTGGCACTTGTTAATATGTTTTTCCATAGATGTTTGGCTTTGTCTGTGTATTTCACTGTACATGTGATCAATTAGGAACTGGTATGCTTGATGGCTGCAAAACAAAATAATAATTGGAAATGTGGACTTAATTAATATTTTTAAGCAGCTAACCTTTTTTATAAAAAGTGCTGTTTATACACGTGCTCAAAACTTTGCAATTGCTCGGCATTCTGTCTGAGCGGTTTGGTAAATTCCAAATAGCGAATCTACAACAAAACTCAGAAAATGTAGTGAGTGCAAGACCCCATATGAAAGTCTTTCAGCCAAGTCTTTGGACATTCAGATGCTGCTGTCCGAAGAAATTTAATTGATGTGTTGCCCTTTGTGAGCATAATTTAGTATAATTACCCTTTTGCATCCTTAACAGACAAGTTGGAATTTAAAGATTTGGAAAAACAAAGAATTTGAATGTTCCACTGAGGACAATTCAGTCGAGATGCCTATTTCTATTTCAATTGTCTGGTTAAAAGAGCACAGCTTCTCCATTATCGCAGTAATGTACACTATATCTGCATCTAAGTTTATGTGTAGTTTCTGATTTGTTTGTATGATCAACTTAAAAATTAGTGATCCAAAAAAGGGCAAAAGGAATTCATATTGCTTACAGCATTCTGCATGTCCTGCCCTAAAAGCCATGCAGCATTGCTTTGCACTATTGAGAATTAAACCTAACTCACTAAAGTTACTGAAAAGATTTCAGCTGATTTCAGTGGACATTGGACAGTCTCTGCTAGCAGCTGGTGTGCCTCACTTCTGAGGTAGCTTAATTTTAGCAGGTAATTGTGCTATGTATTATCAGCAAACAATAACTAAACTTAGAGGCAATATCCCCCTGATTCTCAAGCCAGCCCAGTTCTGCTTCTCTCAGAAGGCAAAGCTGCTCACTGAGGGCTGAGTATTCATGTTTCTTCCCAGTTACTCCCCAAATTACAGAGATATGAGCCTGTGACACTTCTGTCATAGCTCTTTACATTTGATAAAGTCGATTGCTTTAGACCTGCAGGCCATTTTGTTGGGTCCTAATATTGTCTAAATGAGGACCTTCATCCAAGCAGGGAAATCACTAATACATCTGAAGGCTGAGAGGTAGGAAACGTCAACTGCTAGGAAGGACTGGGAGGCAGCCACACAGCCATGGTTGCTCACAGCTGTACCAACCTTTCAGAAATACCTACAGGAGTCCAGGAGGAATCCACCAGCACTTCAGGAAGCAAACTGCAATCAGGGCTTCTTGATGCCATTTCTCTCCCAGCACATCAGACACAAAATCCTAACCCGTAGTTTGCCATTTTAATGATACCCTAAGAAAGAGCAGATGTAGGAAGGAAAGCTGAGCTCCCCTGTTCTAGATACCTACATTCCAGGCTGCTCTGCAGCAATGGACCTTATGCATCTCTCCCAGCCCTATGATAAGCCCCATTTACACTTGGCCTTTGCACATGGAGATTTTAACCCTGGGTTAAAATGATCAACGGATGAGAGCTGTGGATGTTGTTTCACATCTACTCCCAGAAGGGAGAGGTTGTGGCCACAAGCATCCTTTATTGTAGGGTTGGTTTTACAATTTTTATTAATGACAAGCCAATTTCTCGCCATGATGTCTGCTGCATGTGCTAATGCAACGTTTCCTTGAACATCATGTCATATACAAGCAAAGGTAAGCAGCTGGCGAGGCGGAAAGAGTAAGAAGAAGAGACAGTAAATAAAATCATGCACATCAGATATTATTTATTAAACATGTTTTTTTAACATATGATTTTGATATAATTATTTCCTTTGCCTTCTGATAAAATATACCCACTTGTTAAAATATACAAACTGCATAGCTGGATAATATAGTGTTTTTTCACATGTTTTTTCACATGTATAGTGTTTTTTCGCAGGTTCCCTTCTGTATGTTAGCCAGAAACAAAAAAACCATTGAGATTATGTAGTGCCGGGGGGAGGCAACACCATTACTAGAACAGGGAACTAGAATCATTAAACTCAGATGTTAACCCCACATGTGACAGTAACCTAGGCAAATCTTTTCTCGTGCACACCCTTCTCCCTTTGTTGGAATGATACTGCAGCTCTGAGGGAAGGTTTGCAATGCCAGCAGTCAGATTCTGTGATGAGCTTTGATATCTTCAATTGCAAGTCTGTGCTACTATGAGTTTCATTAACAACAGACACCATTTTTCAGACATTCCCAGGTTACTTACATCCTTTTCATTTTTAATCCAGTGTTAATAATACCTCACTCTCTGATCAAAAATAATAAACCAAAACCAAAGAGACATAGGCTTAAGCAAGAAGAGAGGAGGGAAACAACAAGATATTATGTAAATGGTGATCCCTACTGCCCCCCAAACTTATTTTGGAAGAGGTCAGTTCTGTTCTGAAGCACCCGAACCATGGAAAGCAGAGTGCTGGATGATTACAGGCAGATATTTTGTCTGGTCGTGATATTGGTCATTCAAAGAAACTGGTCTATAAACAAGGTTTTAAGAGGTTTGGCAGTGCTGCTATTATGAATTTTATTTTGAAGAGTGCATTTAACTTGCAGGACCTCAGTTTTGCTAACCCTGCACTTCCAAAACATCTACTGTTCCCTTCAATATGATGCAGTCTAAGGAGAGGCCATCCTCAGGGAACCACTGCAAGATTTTCAGACTGAATACAGAAATGAGGAAAATATGAGGAAAAACTCCTTTACTGTGACGGTGACAGAGCACTAGAACAGGTTGCCCAGAGAGGTTGTGCAGTCTCCTTCTCTGGAGACATTCAAAACCCGCCTGGACGCAACCCTGTACAATGTGCTGTAGGTGACCCTGCCTGAGCAGGGTGGTTGGACTAGATGATCTCCTGAGGTCCCTTCCAACTTCAACCATTCTGTGATTCTGTGAAATGACATTATGTGTAACGTAGGCAGACACAGGCAAAAACTCTTTAAGTAAATTATGCTCAGCAGTTTCTGTTAGATGATACAAAGCCTGAGTTTATATATTTCTTTCTAGTGCAGGGTACGGATTGGGAGTATTTTATTCCCAATTAATTAACACTCACCACATTTACTACCTCTAGTGCAAATCAAGTTGCTCAGTGATTAAGTAATTTTGTTTCCACTCCCCACCATGCTTCTGTTTGAAAGAGAGCGTGTTTCTACAATGAAGACAATTCAGTGCTGGCCTAGTGAACAGCTCATCTTACCTTGGGAGCATTTTTCTTACAAACTGGGATCTAACTACATATGTACCTCTAGCTATCTGCTCAGTCTTTCTCTGACTCTCTGCAAATCTCCACTCTGTTTAATCAGGGTATCTCCCAGTTTAATAGCTGGGATGGTTTGGCCTTCGGTAATCAGTGACTTCAGCACTGATTGCAGGACTAACACCCACATTCCCACTATTTAACCACAAAGCTAAAGATTCAGCAACAATTTCATTCTTCACCAGCAAAGCAAAACCTTTACTAAACCAGTTTTCTTGCTTGAATTTTTATATCTTTAACAAAAAACTCCAGTTATGGGCTAGAGGTTTATCTTATTTTAAGGCTTCCAGAGTTCTAGGGATACACAATGACTGGTGCATATGCAGATTAGCATTCTTATAGATTTATGTGTTTCCCTTGCTTATGACCAAACAAGGGATAACTGTTACCAGCTTCCTCTCTTCTGTTTCTTAATTACAGGGACAATGTACTGGCCCTGATAAGTATTCAGCCACAGCACGTCTGCTTTGAAAAACAAAGCTGCTCTCCCATCTCCTCCGTAAATGATTTGGGGGAGGTTTACACCTCAATCAAAACATCTGTGGTTACAATTCCATCCCCACATGCTTGCACTTCATGTTTACAAATGTAGAACTTGGGCTTAAGCACAACACGGCCCCACGACGTATCCGTCTGTAGACTTTTATGCCCTACATACACTGTGGAATTTCCACCGTGCATACAAAATTATTCATGACAGAAACATTGGAGGACCACCCTCCCCTTCCCTCTACATGAATACCAATGAGAAAAATAGCAAGAGGTTTTCTTTTCCTTCCTGATCACACTGAGGAAAGCAAATTTAAAAACAACATGTATGGGGGAGGGGAGGGGAGGGGAGGGGAGAGTCACTGCAAAATGTTGAAGACCAGGGGTACGAGTACATACTTGTATTAACATCTTCCATCCCTGGAGCTGCAGTAATTTGCATGACATTATCTACCTGGGATGTTGCTATGGTTATCACCATACATAAGTAATTACCAGGGCAAATTGCACATACAGCACACAGATTCATGCTGTCAGAAGCAAAGGATCTTTTCATACACTTGAAAATGTAAATGTTAGAAAAACACCAATCACAAAGATTCTTGATAAGAGAAAAACTTCAAAACTGCTCCCAAGTGATCTAAAATGACTGTTAGCCATGCTTATTGACAACAGTACCAAAGGGCCAACTCAGACCATGCCCAAGCGAGCCGGACACTGCATGGACTCTGAACAGTAGAAAATCCTTGCCCAAAGAGTTTACAGTGCAGATAGATAAGATAGGTACAGAGCAAGAGCTTATCATACAGAACAAACAAGGTTGTCAGCTTCATGGTACTGGGATGATATTTTTGGCAAGTTACGTCAAGAAACTTGATTTTGGCAAGTTAGGTACCAGAAGATGCAAAGAAAAGAAAGATGAAGGAGTGATGTAGGCTACACCCACGTAAAAAAGAAAAGAGACATGATGCTGTTATGAAGAAACTCTGACCAAACAGCCAGTCAGAACAGGCCAAAGGAAGTCTCATCAAAGAGGTTCTCTGAAAGTTCCCCAAATTCCCCTTCTGTGATGTTTCTGCTGCCACCCTGCAAGCTGGGATCTAATTGTTCTCTGATCTCTTACCCTCTCGTTCACCACAGGGGCTGGGACAACAGTTACATGCCATCTATTGATGTAGGTCCAAATTGAAGAAAACAATTAACACCTAACAGAATTTGACTGAAAGTCCAAATACAGGGTATCTAATGCTAGATTATCCAAAATAAATCAAACATAAAAAAGCCCACTCTGAAATACTGCTGCAGTTTCACTTCCAATAAAGTACAGCGGCACTGCGTACAAACAGCTTGACCTAAAGTCTATTGGTGTCAATGGAGATTTCTCAACCGCTTTGATGAATGTGTTCTAAAGGAAAAGACAAAATTTTAAAAAATAGTGCTGCTGCTACGATCTAAGTCCATGTAAAGCACATCAGGCTAACTGGAATGTAAAATATGAATCTGGAAAATATGAAATAAGTTTCTATATTTAATTTAGGGTAACATACATCATTGTCTCATATCTATCCAAACCAATCGCATGTTCTGTGTATAGAGGAATACTGTATTTACTCTGGATTTACAGAGTGTGGAAAAGTTGAGGAGAAAAATTGTTATATTTTCCATTTCTAGCTTCTCTGAAAAACAAGTTCTTCCTTTACTGATCTTAGGAATCATCTGCTTCTTACAGACATTGATCTTTATCTCGTTTTAACACTAGTAGAATATAAGGCCAATTATCATCAAAGAACATCATTCTCCCTAACTGAGCTACAGAATAAATTTTCCAGTGCTGAAACAGGCTCTCCTCCTAGCTTTAGCCTTTCACAGTTTTCCCTAGTAAACTGGTCAGACTACCACACAGACCCTAGCAACAAGGGTACTTCTCTACATTCACCCACAGTAAGTCAAGCTCATCTGCGTTTCAGCATCCAGCCCCAGCAAACCATAATAATGAAGTGCCACCATTACAGCCCAGATTGCTGAGTTAAATTTACTCTCTCATTTTTCCAGGTTGCCTCAGGGGGCCATTAATCATAGTGAAATGAGACACTGAAACGTACTTGATTTGTTGATGAGAAAACCAATGAGTGTATCTGTATTTCACCTATTTACGTAAGGATCTCTACGTAAATGGAGCTAAGCTCCATGAGATACTGTATGTGAGCAAGAGACAACGCATATTAATTTTGCAAAGACAGAAGAAGAAAAGTATCAGCTCTAGGAATCAGCCAGGACAAGCATGCTTTTGCATGATGGTTATGAGAGCTATATGGACCATAAAGATTTAGATGAGGCAGAAGATTTAAAGCAGTTCTGGACATTGACTTTTTAACTGAAGATATCAGTTCTGGACGTTGACTTTTTAACTGAAGATATATTTGCACAGCATTAGGGTAAGTACTGGTAGGTGCTATGGCACTCTTACTTTCATCATACCCTTTCAAAGAAAACTATGACTGAGTCTTTGGGCCTGAATCTCATTCTAGTTTTAATATGGACTTTAAATGTAAGTAAGAGAATACTAAACTCCTTTCTTTGAAAGCTACAACTACACTATGATGCCATCAAGTATTTTGACAATTTTAGCGCATGAGACTCAGAAACCATACTGATAGAGATGATGTGCTCTGAAAAGAGTTATGCTGCTGAAAGGATGATAAGAACAGGTAATAGCCAGCAGGCAGTGAGAAAAAATGGCATCCCTTAGGGATCCATTGGGGCCATAAGGAAGGCACAATCAACAATGCCCAGAAATACTCACTAAAGATATAAATGTACCCTTATTAGGAAAAATACACATTTATGATGTAATAGGAAATGGAACATCTTTGTTCCATACCATCTTTGACACAAATCATCTTTGGCCAAATCTGGGGAACTGGACCCAAACGATGACAGGCATATTGTAGCTCTAAGTATATTTCATGGAAAATAGTTTGTTCACTATGAATATATCAGTGAAAGGGAAAGTAAATATGTAAAGAGCAAAATGCAAGATGGAAAAAGATAAATATTGTTAGATTCAGGGAGAAAATGCTATAAACAGTAAGCAAAGTTCTTTGATTTGCACTGTTTTCCAGCCCATAAAACCCTAATATCTGCCAGCGTTTCATTAAAAGCTTATAAACTACCCAGCATGCCTGCTGCTACATAAATGTATTGCTAAAAAACATTGCCGATGTTGCAGACCCGGTATTTTGCAATGTTTCAAAGAAACCTTATGTGTATAAAACTCAGACACATTACTGAAAGAAGTGTGTATTATAAAAATAGTATTTGAAAGTCTAAACCTGATTAATATTAATCATTCAGTAGCAACAGGCTTCTCTCAGCAGAGATGTTCACAGTAATATTATTAAAACAAAAAATACCGGTATCTCAGAGACAATTGTTCAGTACATTGTGGATAAAGAATTTAAGGGAAAATTTCTACCATTTTGTAAATTGAGTAAAATGAGTATGAAACGTGACTTTTTGCAGAGGAGTGAGAGTTCAAGGTGTTTGATGAGGTCGTGATAGCCCAGCAGTAAAGTCTGTAAATGTTGATGAGTAGTACATAAATCTAGCAACACTGAGATCAACAACTATTTTGACTGAACATGGAGTCTGTTTTCAGTGTTAAAATCTAGGACTTCAGCCTTTTAAGGACAAGTAATTGCAATATCTTTCCTTTTCCATAATAAGTCATATTGGATCAATCAGATTTATACTGTTATTAGCAATGATATCAAACCAAATCTAGAAGGATCAAAACACTCACGATTTCTTGTCTTATATAAGATTATTGCATTTCAGGATTCACACAAACACGGGGCAAAATTAAAACGTTCCAATCAGAAAACAAATCTTTGAGGCAAAGCCTCTCAGTGTCTGGAGGCTTTCAAATGAATGATCATATATGCACTTAGCCCATTCCGCATTGCTATTGCAGCAGGTTTTTTTCTCACAGAAGCAGCTCCAAATTGTTCTGACAAAAATGTGTCAGAACATTTATACAGATTAATTTCCCTCCTCCTCCAATAACTTCATATTCCTTTGTTACTAAGATCACACATCAAGCTACAACATTACATCGCTGACCGGTGAATGGGCAGTAAAAGATACCTCTTCTCCATGCAAATGACTTACCTCTTAGATAGCAGCACACTCTAGCACCATGTGGATCAGGAATAAGGTAAAAATTCAGCACCTCAGCACAGCCTAACCTTTGGAACAACATTGGAAACAACATTAGATGTAGGAATCAGGGACAGGAACATTAGAAGACTGAGATGGACAGCTATATCTGAATTATCGCACAAATAGGAGTTTCCTGAATACTTCAGTGACAACTATTTGTTTTACAGGTATTCACTCAGTACAAGAAAAGCAATAAAAGTACTGCATCTCACAGGTTTCATAAACTCAAAACAAAGTTGGTATGATCAGCTGGACCATTTTCAAGATGTCACGTGCACATCACAGCTCCCACCAAAACAGCACTGAAGCACTTCCTTAACTGAACATACAAACAGATCCACAGGATAGTCCAGGCAGGTCTAAAGCAAAGAGCAACTCACGTGACTGAAGTGAAAAGGGTGCATCAAAGTTTTGCTCTGTCTAAACTTAAGTAACAAATGCAAAGTATTTTGACTGTTTAAATGTTTGAAACCTGCTATTATCACAAATGGTTCTGTGACAAAACCACCAACAAAATGACAAACTTGCTCTGCACAGCTCTCATTCATGCTTTGCAAGAATCACAAAAGGTGGAAAAAAGAAAATGTGGAAATCTCTGATATGACCTTTTTATTGTCATTACAGACAAGTCCTGTGCCAAGCACAATTCTGTTATACGTGACGTTTAGGTCAAAAGGGTGTCTACCAGGCTAACCACAGTGGAAGGCAGGCCGTGGTATGGGTCAGCATCTTCAGTGTTTTGTCCAAATAAACAGTATGAAAATCGCAGCATGTCAGTGCTGGTGGCATTGCCACATGCCATGCCATAAATATGATTCACATATCCTGCGGACTGGGATGACAAATTAGATGCTGCAATTTGAAACTAGTAGCACTCTCAGGTCCAAAGTAACAATGGACAGACAAGCCTTGGCGGTGACGCTTATCCACAATGTTCAGTCAATAGTTTAAAACAGCAACCACTGGCAATGAGATCATTAATACACAACATTTAATCCTCCCAGGATACTCTTTCAATTACAGCAGTTTAGAGACTGCTTTTACAGTCTTGAGCAAAATAAATTGTAATTTAAGGAAAAAAAAAAAGCTTTTCTATGCTAAGTGATTTGGGCTATTTCTCACATATAGTTTTCAGGATCATGAGTTTGCTTCCCTTAAAGTGATGGTGACACTGTTATGATAAATATCCTCTGTAAGAATGCTGACAAACTTTTTTTTTACAGTTTTTCTAGAGTGTTTGGTTATTAAGTTGGTGTTACACTCATTTTTTACTTGTAGCTTGATTGTTGCTTGCCTCGGAAAGAAAAATTCATATTTTTGCCCTTTTCTAACCAACTTAGGACGACAGCAGAAACCATCAATCTGAGAAACTCAGATAACCACACAAAACATATAGGTTAACCGAGAAACAGAAATGAGAGGTGCTATAAAATTTAAGAAATTTAAGTGAGCTGCTTGTTTTGTGCTGACATATTCCTTTTTAACAACAGTACAAGTTTAGAACAGTATTATGATAAGTAAGTAGAAGAGGCCTGTAAGCTCCCCACCTTGATTTCTCTGGTGCTCCTAGTCTACTTGTCAAACTGTGTCATAGAGCAGCAAAAAGGAATCAGACAATTTTGGGTGGAACTCCATAATCACTGAGCTGGTTTTTGGTGGCAACCGTAGTTCACCTTCCAAATGGAAAAGCAAGTCTGAGCTTTACTGATCGCCTTCAAACAAAAAGGTAGGTAAAAAGCTGCGGGCAAGGGGCTGGAGTGGAAAACCTGAGCGGAGATGAACACTGCACAACTGCAGTTTGGCTACGAACTGGCTGCGTAAGGCAGAGCCACCACAAGCCACCCAGTGCCAGCCCCCCGGGGTGCCCCCGGCGCTGGGTGCTCGGGAGGGACCGGGCGGCCGCAAGGCTCCTTGCCCCGAGCGAGCTGCTCCCGAGCACGGAGCCGGGACATGAGGTCTCTGGGCCGGCAGGATCGACCGCCGCGGCCCGGCAGCGCTGCCATTCTGCGCCCCGCTCAGGGGGGCTGCCCGAGGGGCTCCGAAAAGCCGGGGGCCATTAGGCGCCGCGCGCCCGCACCCCGCGGCCGTTGGGGACCGTTAGGCGCTGCGCGCCTGCTCGCCGCGGCCGTGGGGGGCCGCCGGGCGGCCGGGCACCCCGCGCCGCGTTGCCGACGTGGCGGGCCGGGCAGGGCGGCCGCTGCCCAATAGCGAGCGCCGTAACAGCGGGGACCGGACGCGTCCGCCTGCGTCCGCCTCCGTGACTGGCCGGGGGAGGAGTGGGGCCGCGAGCGGGAGCGCGGCCGCGGCCCCAGCGCCAGCGGGGCCAGCAGCGGAGGCGGCGCGCCCGCCGGGGCGGGTGCGATGAGCGGCCCCGGCCTCAGTCGCTGCCTGCTGGAGGTGGGGTGCCGGCCGGCGCCGTCCCGCTGCGAGACCCTGGGTGCGCGGAGGGCGCGAGGCATGGGCGGCGGGCCGGCGGGGCGCCCGGCGCTGCCGCCGCCGCTGCTGCTGCCGCTGCTGCTGCTGCTGCTGCTGGCGGCGGGCGCGCGGGGCAAGCCGATGGCGCGGCAGGAGCGGGCGCGGCCCGGCGCCCCGCAGCAGCACGAGGACCGGCCCGGCTTCCAGTACGACCACGAGGCCTTCCTGGGCAAGGAGGAGGCGCGCAGCTTCGACCAGCTCAGCCCGGAGGAGAGCAGGGAGAGGCTGGGGTGAGCGCCGCGGCCCGCGCTAACGTGGCGGGGGAGGGCCGGGGCCGGGGGCTGGGCAGCGCCGCGGCCGCCTGCGGGCGGCTCGGGCGGGCTTCTCGCCCGGCCCTGGCGGGGCGGCGGCGGCGGCGCTGGGCACGGCCTGCCCCGCTACAGCACGGGGGCCCGGGAGGCCCGCGCACTCCCCCCCCAGGGCCATGAAACGCGCGCTCAGCCGCAGCGCGGGCACCCTGGAAGGGCCCTGTCTAGCAAGTGGTAGGTGTTCAGGTACGCCGCTTTCCACCACCCGGCTGACTTTGCAAACAAGCAACAAGCTGCTCTTTCTCACTTCTGTGTTTTTCTCTCCTGCTTTCTGTGGTCCCACAGCGCAGTGCCCCGGGAGGGAGCTGCTGTGTGCAGTGCTGTGCCAGGTGTCAGACAGAGCCCACCCATCGCTGGAGTGCTTTGCTGCTCCATACATGCTCCTTACCTCCCGAGTCACCTGCCTGGACCATATTAGTTTGAATCAAGTTTAAATCATTTCTTCTCTTTGCCTGGTTACAGCTCCTATTTACAAGTCCACTTTAAGCCATCTTCCCATTGCCTTTCTACTCGTGACATCTTTGCCCACTCTCTCATACTGTTGATCTTACTTCCCTACTGCTCTTTACATTGAGAACAGTCCATGAAACAGTTGCCTTCTCTTACCACTTCTCCCTCCTTTACAGCTTCTTTTACAAGAAGTGAGATGGCTAATTAGAACTAGGTTTAACAGTAATTGAAGAAAGATCCTCTTATGTATTTAAAGAGAAAATAGTTTTAAAAGTTTATATGCTCTCATTAAGACTAGCTTTGCTTTTCCTTCTGTAGAGAGTGGTACTTATCATATGTTCTGCCTAGTTCCCTTGTAAGCTCTTAGCACAGCATCTAGGCTTGTCTCAGAGACTGACCTCTTGATCTTTCTGGAAGCTGTCACTGTTATTTACCTGTATCTCAGCAGGTAAACAGATAAAGGGGATATCAGAAATGAGCAATTTAGCCCACCTTATTTCAAGACAGGAGCAAAAATCATGTTCTCAACATGTATCATGCCTTGGATTCTTATAAAGTATATCAATAACACGGGCATGCCTGAGCCCAGAAACTGGGCTCACTCTTATGTCAGGTCTACTTTTAAATTTACACCAGTATAGGTATTTCAGTTGGGGTTATGATTTAACAAAGAAGTTGTTTTACTCTTAAACTAACTCAGCAAGGGGGGAAGAGTTTTAGTGATCTCAACTTGTGCACCATGGAGAGGTGACACAGGCATATTAAGCCACTGCCACAGTCAATAACCTTTAAACAGAGATGACTGAAGTCTCCGTGTAAGGACCGAAGCCCCCATTGCAGGGTGAGCATTGTGCAGCAGAACATCAGAGGTGTGGTCTCTGGGGTGCCTTGGCTGTGCTCTAGAGTGTATTTCATAACTTTCAGCATCTCCAAACCTTCTGATTTCACATACTGTACTGGGAGGTGGAGGAGTGGCTTTTAAAACATTTCACTTTCTTTTTATTATGGTTTAATAATCAGGTACTGTAAGAAAATGGAAAACAGTTTTGTTACAGGGACCTCTCTGCAGTGAGGGTTATAAATTGTGTCACTTATCAGCATATGAGTGGCTTTTAGGAGGACAGGTTTAATGAACAGCTATTTTTAAACAGTTTCTGGGAGATGTTTCTGCGAGAAAATGTATAGTCTGCTGCTCTAACTACATTGCATGCTGCTGCTTTTGTAAGTCATTTAAACTTGCCTAAGAAGGGTGACAGCATATCAGTCATGCTGTGGAATACCAGGGCTAGACAGCAGTAATGCAAAGCTACTCTCATCTCCCTCCATCAAGCAAAAAGGAAGCAGCCAGTACACAGAAAAACCCTGCAAACTCAACTACCCGCAGCCTCAGTGATGGAACAGCTGTGCAGTATGATCCAGTTTGAGACAGTGGCACATACCAGCCCACAGTCATGTCATGACATGGGAGTACACCTGCCCTTGTGACTGATCCAATGACAGGAGCATCCCTTCTCCCTTTCCTCCCACACTGGATCACTTGATAAGGGGAGACTCACATATTTCCAAGCTATGCGAAGTACCACAACTCACCTGGCTTTGCAGAAGTTGGAGTTAGTCCCAGTGCAGCATCCAATGACTGCACTGAGGGAGCAGGGACAGCCGTTAAGAAGAAGGGGAGCAGGGCTGCAGTCCTGTGAATGTTCTCCCCATCATTTGTGGCAGGCCTGTCATTTTCAGAGAACATAAAGGATGATTACAAATCCTCACAATATAAAGGTTTCTGTTATTTATAAAGACAAAGGTCAGAGTTTAGCCACATGCAGTTGTTCTCGGGCATCAAGTACAGAGGGGAAACCTTCCTCTTTCAGCCACTTTGTAGCAATGATTTCCCTGCCCCAACTTTGTTTTATCTAATGGCAGGCTGTATGTACCTCTTGCATGTGGCCTCTAGCTTCTTTGTTAGAAAGTGGAAAACTAATGCTGAGTGTAATCCCACAGAAGTTAAAGGGAGAAAGGTTGCAGGTGTTACATACTTGGGCACATAACTTACTGAGTATGACCTGGCATTTTGTGTCTGTTATGTGCTGCTTGAATTTTTGCTGTATTCAAGAATTAACCATTTAAAATGAAGGCACTAAGACTTTTCAGACTTAACAGTGTCCATTAGCTCCACTACAAAACTTAGAATGATCCTGAGACATTTTATAGGTAATTATCAGTATAAAAAGCGAAGCCCACAGTACATACAATAGCTTCTCACCCCACCTTTAGGAGCCAGTAGACAAGACATTTGTCCCCCATCTTTGATGGGGAAGCAGAATGTGCATGGATGCAATAGAGCTATAAAAACGAGTACAGGTGGAAAGAACAAAGCATGAAACATCCTGGTAAACAGTGCTGCCTGCGCGCAGCACACATCCTCACCTTCCCAGTTCCAGAGTATGAGGGAAGTGTTAAAATTAACAACAAACTGCTAGCAGAATCATTTATTGCATTTAACTTACTACATTTAACAATAGACGAAAATATCAGCTAAACCAATTAAGTCAAATTCATTGTAGGGCAAATCCATTGATAAATACAGTCCATTGTGCAGTGAAAGGGACTCTTGGCAGTCAAGTCCCCTTGAGATTTATACAGAAGGGAAAAGAGTTTCCCAGTCAGTTAACTCATACTTTCCTACCTCAGAGAGGGAATTCAGTAACTCTTTTTTTTCCCCCTGGCTCAGAAATACCTTCATTAAGAATTCTGCAGCCAGATTTGAAACACCTATCCATTTAGCTCTGATTTACAGTAAATGGCGTATGCTACAGATCTGATACTATCAGACTAACACAAGATTGTTGCAAGTTCAGCAGAATCTGCTGCTGGTATTTGATTCTGTACTTACTGCTTTCATAATTGAGGCTCAGGAAAGGACATTGCTTTACTAGTTGAGGAGTTCCCATCGGCCAATGCCAGTTTCTTTGTGGGGAACCAAGATGTTGCATTGCATGAAAAAGTTAAAAGAGCAGACCTTTTCATTATATCCTTTGGCTGCCTGGAGGTTTAGGGCAGCTCAGCTGTTAATTGCCAAGTCAGGATTTAGACGAGTGAACTGCTGTTTTTACCCCATCTTACAAATGATGCATAGCTAGACCACAGGGCTGGTGACTGAGCAGCTGGTCATTCAGGTACCTTGAGGTGGCCACTGGTAGTCACTGAACTGCTAGGTGCCCTGCAACTACAGATCACTCCTGTAGCCTCACAAGCAGTGATTCAAGGGTTAAAACTGCTGCTGTAACTGAAGCCACTCTGGCTGTGTGCAGGGGAGTTGTGCTAATTACCCCGGTCCCAGGAGCA
The DNA here is from genome assembly GCF_036417845.1 of Apteryx mantelli. Lineage (NCBI taxonomy): Eukaryota > Metazoa > Chordata > Aves > Apterygiformes > Apterygidae > Apteryx > Apteryx mantelli. The sequence continues at coordinate 33,247,356 of NC_089981.1, read as the reverse complement.
GAGTGCATCGTTTCCCACAGGCCAGTGCCCAAAATATAGTAATACTAAGACAAGTTTACCTACAAGCTGTGGGATTCAAACTGCACTCTTATTTTAGATAAAGGGTTTATCAGTGGGTCTACCACTGTAGCTGGAACAGAAGCCAGTTTTACAAACTCAAAATTGAAACTAGTGGCATTTAGCAACTGCAGGCGTCCCTTTATAGATTTATTGCAGAGAACCTAAACGCTAGTGAGTTGCATTTTTTGCACAGTTGTTCAGGTCAGTTTTATCTGCAGCTACATGCAGAACTTGTCAAAGGTTGAGGCTTCCTTGGGAGTCCCCCAATACTTTAATGACTGCCGATTTCAAGAGGACTTGAGGCTAGGCAGGATTGCACAGGGTACTGGCTTAGATCCAAGTTGCCAACAGTGACTGGAGGCCTGCTGCAGACTAGCTATTGAATTAGTGAATAAAGGCCATTCCTGGCAATACAAGCAACATTGCTTCTCTGGGAAAGAAAGAAAAGAAACAGAAAGAAGCGAAGAGGCAGGAGTGGAAGAGAAAGCTGTACATGGCACACATCCTCTGCACTACACAGAAATATAGCTCACTCCAACCTGGCATCAGTCTGCTGGAAGGCCACAGAAGGAACTGCAGGAGTCTGCAAAATCCTAGGTTTTGCCCTGATTGCCTCTGGCAAGCAGCAGTACAGGCTTTCGTCTGAGATGAGGTTTAGCCTCCTACTCCCAGCATGACAATTCCCTATGGACACTGCACAGGTTTCCTCCTTTGTTAGTAGATACAGTCTAAGAAATCCAGAATCATATATCGTCTGATGTGTTTGTTCACTAATTTTGGTTGTGCAAGTTCCATTTTAATTATTCATAGCAATATTAAATAAAGCATGGAGAAATATCTCTTAAGATAATCTGCATAATGCAAGAAAGCCTTAGCCAGCAGGACAGCTTTCTAAGTTTTGGGCATGGCGTTTTTGTGGAGAACAATGAGACAAAAATCAGGTCCCTGTAAAGCTTACTAAAACCGGACTGGCATGCACTTTGTTTTTCTGTCAGCTCTTAAAGATGCCTGTCTCCTTTTACAGGAAGATTGTGGATAGAATAGATGACAATAAAGATGGCTATCTCACAACAGAGGAATTGAAAAACTGGATTAAACGGGTACAGAAACGCTACATCTATGAAAACGTGGCCAAAGTTTGGAAAGATTATGATCTAAACAAGGACAATAAAATCTCCTGGGAAGAATACAAACAAGCCACATATGGCTATTATCTAGGTAAGACAACATTTTCAGATTACATGCTAAAAGAAGACTGAGATTATAAGGCACAAAATCACACCTTATAGTCAGCAGGAGCTGGGTGTCATATTTAGGACTTTGAAAATCGCATTAAATTTTATAGACACTCAGAGGTCAAAAGCATTTCTTAGTCGTTCATTGCAGCCATTTCCACATGGGTCACCCATAGACAGAGGATTTTGTAGAGTGATTATCAGATGTACTGACAAAGCTGAACTGAAGTTTCCTACTCCAGTTTAGAAATATGGTATTATTTTTTAACATTAAAAAAGACTACTTTAATTCAAAAATATTTATAGCATGATTAACCAGTATTTGTTCAATGCATTCTCTCAAAATTTTAAGAGTCTAGTTGCTAAAAATTTAGGCTGTGTCTAAGCTATAGAAAAGTTAGTGATTAAAATAGTTCTTGAAGAATGAAATGCTGCAGATTGTGATCAACCATAAATGAAAATCTTTAACAAATCAGGCAAAAGAAACATCTGTTTAAAAATATACCTAAATTATATTATTTTTTCATATATATTCCCTTTGCTTTTTATAAGTTAATCAAGGGAGAAGAGGAGAAGAGATCATTTAAGCTAAAGGGCATTGCTGACAGAAGAACAAATGGGTATTAACTGACCATGATTACATTTATACTGGAAATGGGAAGACTGTTTCTAGCTATCATAGGGGCAGTTTCTGGAGCAAGCTTCCAACAGCAGTAATAAGGACAAAGTCTATATTAGATTAAAATAGAGCTTATTACATTTATGAAAGGAATTTTTTTGACACACATACCTATAGCAGTATCCCTCGGAGCCCTTTTCAGTACTGTGTCTTTGCTCTGTGTAATCCTCAAGATTTGGAGAACAGCTACCACATTGTGATCTTGTGTTAACACGCACTTAAAATTCCCACCAGTGATTCCTAGCCTAGATTGTTTCAAATCTCTCTGTTTCCTAAAATATGAATTGAGAAATTGTTATAATATGAATATTTTTCATGTTTGAAGTCAGTTTAGTGATCCTATTTTAAAATTTGTATCAAATACCATTCCTGTCATGCCACTGAACACCCTGAAAAATCTCATTGTTTTAAACATAAAAATAATTGTTAGGTTCCCCATAACAGAGGCATAGTAGTTAGGTAATTTCAGTCAGTCTGCCAGCTTCTGAAACCAGTCTTTGGTTTGCTTGCTTTTTGAAACCGAAAGATTGCGCAGATCATACTGATTCCTAAAAAGAATAAACCTTCTGTGAATGAAATCTACCCCAGACACTGCCTAAACAGACCTTACAAAAGCAGATTAAAAAAATTTTATGAAAGATAATATACTATATTGTAAAATCCATCATCCTGGATTCCAATAGAAGGCTTGTTTGGCCACTTACCTATACTACTAAGTTGCCTTAAAATCAAACCAATTTCTTGACCCCAAATTTAAAACTTAACAGGGAAGAGAAGTTCCATTTTAACAGAGCAGCTATTCTGGCAATAAGCCTTTGTATTTCTAGACCCTACTGAGTATGTGTTAGCAAACTAGGGGGCTTCATTGCAGTAGTATATTTCAGAAGGAACATAGTTTCAAGATTGTCTGATTAATTTGCAGAAAATCCAGAAGAATTCCAAGATGCAACTGATCAGCACAGTTTTAAAAAAATGCTGCCCAGAGATGAAAGACGGTTCAAAACTGCAGATCTGGATGGAGACTTAGCTGCCACTCACGAAGAATTCACTGCCTTTCTTCACCCGGAGGAGTTTGAGCATATGAAAGACATTGTTGTCTTAGTAAGCAGACCAAAACAATGACATTCTTTCTGCTTTTACTTTTCACATGAGCATTGAAATGCTTCTCTAACCTTTCCGTGCAGAGTTTAGAAAGACACACACACACCAGTAGCCAACTGGCAAACAGAAAGGGATGCCTTTCATGAAATTCACTTGATTTAGAGCTTTCAGTACAGGAAAGACTTGTTAAATGCACTTAGGCTGCTCCTAAATGGAATCAGAAACAGTCCTACCATGGACTTAAACCAAAATAAAAGGAAGGGTATACTGACATGCATATAAGTGTGAGGTAAGCTTATATCTGCCCTAAATGAAAACTTTGGCATGCTGTCCAGTTCATTCACGTGCAGGGAATTTCTTCAGCATGAAAGGAGATTTGTATATTCCTTGTACAAACAACGATTGCACTGGAATCAGCGAGAATAAGTTTCTCTGTGTACAAGGGGAGGGCAGGCCTCAAATGTGAAATGGTCAGTGAGGAGAGTAGTCAGAATTCTCAGTTCTCTCTTGACTACTTCAATGCAAAACTGTTTTTCAGGAAACCTTAGAGGACATAGACAAAAATGAGGATGGTTTTGTGGATCAAGATGAGTACATTGGTAAGTGTTGAGGTTTGTTTCTTGTTAAATCTCCAGTCAATTTGTCTGTCTTTTCTCAAATCTGGATCAGTATTTACAACCCAAAGATGTGTGTGCTCCGGTTCACCTATTTTCAACCAACCAACCAAAAAAGTCTAATTTAATTTTAGGCAGATAGCAACAGCAACAGGAAAAGATTCCTAGCATTTTCCAGCCTAAGATCCTCCTCTTATTCACTTACAACCTGGCTAACTAAGAGGGTCTGGAATGGTATTTTCCATGGCAGGAGGCTACCTATGGCTGTTTTTGACAGGCAGACCATGCTAAAATAGTGCTGCTATTTCCAAAAAACAGATTACAGAAGATAGCACAGATTTTTTTGAAATGATTTAGTACTTCCATGCTTTGAAACTAGACCATAAAATTTGTAGGGAATTGTGATATCAGAAATGGGCCTTTCCCAGTTTCTCTGAATATTTGACTAGTTTTACAGCTTTTGAAAGCATTGTTCAGAAATGCAGGAGGATCATAAAGTGAATTAATCTTTACTCAAGTCTGAAGAGTGCTTGGCTATGCAAAATAGCTGAGAAGCATGCCTGGCAAAACATGAAGAATCACACCTTGCAACAGGTCTGCATTAAAAAAAAAAAAAAAGAAGAAAGATGCCTTTTTCTACTAGTTATTTTCCTGGTTCAATTAATAACTAAAAAAAATGCTTGTTTTTATGTGGCAAGGCCATTATGTTTCTTTTAGAAATACAAAAAGTTGCATTAAAAATGAACTATGTAAAAGTAACACTAAGATTTAAGGTTCTCAGAAGAAGTTGTGAAGTGCGTGAAAGTTAGTTGTGCATTACTCCAGCGACAGAAAGAGAACAGAATGGGAAGCATCAACATCAGATCAGAGTTAATTTGCTCTAACTTCCATCACACTGGGCAGTTAGCAGCTCTCTTGCACTTAGACCTATGAGGACAAAATGGCAACATGACTAGAGATCAGCAGTATGTAATACATTTTTCCATTTTGAATGTTGATATCACAAGCTAACTTCTCCCACTGTACCCACTTTGATGGGGTTTTAATCAAGAAAGTAGCACCAGGAAAGCATTAGAGCAAACTCAAATGAATCTTTCTGTTTCTAGTGGTGCTATAAAGATCATTTCACATATAATCAGGAACAATATACACATGTTAATTAATGGCAGGGGGTTTCTATTCCTTGTAAATTATATTTAGCCTCAGAATGCGAGTGCTATTCATTTATGACTGAAATAACAGAGCAGCATAATTTCCACAGTAATTTCAGTTCATTCAGTGACATTACCTACATATAATTATAAGGTAATTGTCAACATTTGTTACCATGTGAATGCTGTTTTTTCTTGTCTCCTATAGATAGGAGCATAGAATGTTCTAGTCACAATCACCCCACATTGGCAAGGATGATAAAAATCAAATTGACAGGACATGTCAGTTGTTTCAGATAAACAATATAATTCACACTTTAAAAAACAAAAAAAGTGAATGTGTTTTCTGAAGTTTTCTTTATGAGTTGAGGAAAAACGGTGCTTAAAATATTTCTACTTCCCTTATTCAGAGGTAATATTTTTTATTTTCTGTCAAACTAGGGTTAAAAAACAAGCACACAGAAAACCTAAACTCTTCTTTGGTATTTTATAAGAAACAATAAAAGTTCAAAAAGTGCAGCCTCTAGATCAAGTCTTTGATGGGGAAATCTGCTGAGGGTTGTAGAACGATTCCTCCCTCCTCCTTCCTTTCTCCTGTTTTGATTATCACAAAATTTGGTCAATTTTGCAAAAGCAAAGAACCAAAATATTCCCAGTCGTGTTACACCTTTTAAGCAGAAAGAACTAAATTCTCACTGTGCATAAGCAGGTACAGTGTGTTTCAGGGAGGTTGTAGGCAGTTCAGCCAACAGAAAGCTTCAGCCTAGTTAGTGCATGTGCTCCTGCTGCAGGGTGGGGGGAGGTGGTTCCTCGGGTTGAGACCAGCACCTACGCCTCCTATAGATACCCACAGCCTCTGGCCCTAACACTGTCCATGTGGGGTGCACTTTTCCGTGGCACGTCCTTGAAAACTAAACCCACAAAGGATAGGGGTGGCATCCACAGAGCAGACTTTAATTTTAATAGAAAATGGCAGGTTTGAGGGATAAGCAGCCCTGGTGAGTAGGAAGCAGTTGATCGGCAGATCAGAAGGATAAAGTGAATAAACTTATGCTTCTGGAGGGATTTTTCCTACCACTACTATGTAAGGCCTATGCTGTAAAGAACAGGTATCAAATCAATACCTGCTCTTAATAATCACTGCCACTCCCCCAACCCATTTAATTTGTTACACAGACAACAGCTGTCACTACTGCATTTTCCTACTGATGCTTTTGAAATACAGCACATGACTGATGTACAGAGCAGCTCACATACACAGTCTGTGCATCCTATGTCACAAATAGTACCATAGCCCAGGGTCACAAACTGTGCCAAGTGCACTGTGTGTTTCTCATACGCAGAATGCACTGCTGATGTATAACAACTTTTTCAAGTCTTTCCTTGTATAGAATACCTTCTACTGGAGCATGCTGCAGCACTGCGTGGTTAGAAAGGAATCATCTACTAAGATGGATTTCTCTTACATAGGCCCCTCTAAAAGCAGGACAAACACATTCAAGTTCCATTTATCAGATTTTTGTTTTCTTAAATTTCCCCTGTGCCTTTTATTCCCTTTACCACTCTTCTGGCTAGAGCCTGATCTCATTCACAAAGACATTTGCTGGCAGGGACAAGATAAAATAGCTAAGCTTCTTTCTCCCCGTACATCTGAGCCCAGCACTAAAACTCATGATTGCTATTTAAGAAAAGATCCTTAAACAACTTTTTTCACTCTGAAATTCAGTGAATAAAGGCTTTTGAACTGGTTCACCTCTCCTGTGTATTGAGATTAGCTTCACCAGCAGTGCATTGTTATGATGTAAGGGTAATTTAAGAATGGACAGAACCACCTGCAATGAAGAAATAGGCCTGAAGAGAAGATATGCACAGCTACTCCATTTACACCCCTTGTTTTATTTTCTGTACAAAGAAACTCTGTGCAAAGAATGAAAGTTTAGTCTTCCTCCGAGGAACATTGTATAAATGTCTTTAGTTTTGCATAATTTGCAAACTACATATGACTTAAGTGAGACCTTTATTTCCTATCCAGCTGATATGTTTGCAAATGAAGAGGGTGGACTGGAGCCTGACTGGGTGATTACAGAGCGCGAACAGTTTTCCGATTTTCGTGACCTCAACAAGGATGGAAAGATGGACAAAGAGGAGATTCGACACTGGATTCTCCCACAAGACTATGATCATGCACTAGCTGAAGCCAGACACTTAGTCTATGAATCAGATGTAGACAAGGTACTTAGTGCTTTGGTATATTTAAAAAAGATGTTAGATTAAATATTTAATTGGTTTCTTTTGCATAATATCAACTAGCAAGCAATGATTCCTAATGACTTTTCTTATTAGTACACTTTAAATGGAATTTTAAAGGCTGTAAGTGCTAGAGCCTTAATGTATCAATGCAGTTTTTAGTTGGTATGGTTACAAAGTACAATTGGTAAAATGCAGTCTGTTACCAGCGGTAGAAGTCCCATTGGCTTTCCTTAGGTTAGAAAACAAATTCTTTATCTTCATACACTTTCAAGTTTTAGCATAGTAAAAAATATTCTTTCTTCTTTTAAGAGGGGTCATGGATCTTTATATGTTAATTTAGACTGCAAGAGAAAAATCAGATACACATTAAGTTGGAGGTAGTAAAAAGTCCCAATTTATATCATCAAACACAAACATCTTTGTTTTAAAGACTGGTCCAGTACATCTGCTCCCTCTAAGATGGGAGATTAATGGTTCAGCAAATCCCAGATGTGATCTTCGGAATTGTAATATGAGCAAAGTTGGAGCCTGAAAAACTAAAACGACCTTACGCAGAGAGACTTAAATTTGCCAGCATAAGCAACCATCTTCAACAAAAGACACCAGAGGATTTTCATTTTCACAATTAGAAAGGCAAAACAAAACCATAGGCAAAACTGCATACCAGATAACTCATATATTCTGTTTGGCAGTGAGTTAATTGCAAAGCACTTTTAATGAACAGTTAAACCCAAATGAAGCCAGTGGGGCTTCTGACTTCTGCTGGAGTCCAAATTTCATTCATCATGACAGCTACAGTGATTCCTGAATCTGCAGCCTGCCCCTTTGAAGAATTTTCTATTTGTTATGTCTCTTATAAGTCTGTGCTGGTGTGTCTTTTATGTAGCCTTGAAAATGTTCTTACAGCAGTTTTGTTTTCCTCCCACCAGGATCAAAAGCTAACAAAAGAGGAGGTTCTAGACAACTGGAATATGTTTGTTGGCAGTCAAGCTACTAATTATGGGGAGGACCTCACAAGAAACCACGATGAACTATGATACAGTGTACAAAGCAGTATGCCACAGACCTTTTCTCCACATTACTGAAGTCACCATGTTCATCCCCTCTTTTGGAATGGACAAGGGATACCCTCACAACTGATTGACTTGTATCAATATATTTTTAACATACCAGCTTATGACCTCAGAAACTGTAGAAATAGCCTTGTACTCTTTTCACACTGTTAAACACTATATCTTATTACTACAATTCTTTTTTTTGGGGGAGGGGGGGGGAAGAGGAAGGGAAGGTAACTTTCCTTAATAGATTAGAGCCTGAACTGGGAAGTGCACTTCTAAAATGTAATTCTGAGGCTCTTTAGTAGTGAAATATTTTCTTCAAATACCCATTTTATCATAGTGAAATACAGCTAGGATTAGAAAGAAACTTAATGTTTAAACAGATTAAGTTGTTTAGTCCTCTTTCTTTAACATCATATAACAATTGAGAATTATAGTTTCACCCGCTTATATAAAGACTTGATACAACAAGATCCACAGCCTTTTTCTCCACACTGCATTTTTCTTTCTCAGTTTGGGCCAGAGGTTCTGAAGAAGGTATCCAGCAGCCCTGTGGCTCATAGTTTTAAGTGCAACATGTACAACTGGCCCTCCTCTGTGACCCCATCACAATGCAGAGACAGCACGTGTGGCCCGACAGCCTGTGCCGGCATTCCTTAGTGAGGAGTGTAGAGTTCATAGTGACAGCTGCTCCTTCAAACAACAGAATAATGTACAATTGTTTGTGGGCTGTTATGCTGTTTCATGGGAGAAATTATGCCACATGGAGCATAATTTATCTCATGCTTTTCGCACTTTACCCAAGCCATACTCTTATTCACATAGTGTGAATGGCAGCAGTTCTGTGATGGAGAAAGAATGAGACATATCACCCCTCTGAGCCTTCTGTCTTCCATGCCACATAGGGGGACAGATTCATATGGCTAAAGTTCAGGTTTTGTATGTATATAAGTATGTGTTATTGAAGCAACTGTGTGGAGACAGCTTTCTTTCCAAAGGAAAGGGTAAGCTTTCCTTTTTCCACACAGGTGTTTTTTGTTTTGTTTTGTTTTTTACTGTATAATGTGAGCTGTTACATGTATTTTATATATATATATATATATATATATATATATACACACAACCTAGAAAAGTTTGGTTGTTTTTACATGTACTGGTTTTAAAATAAGCACAATAAAACCATTACTTTCTTTTTGATACTATGAAGGTGCAATAACACTAATACAGGCTAGCATAAAGAGATGCTGTGAAAGCAGAACCAAACCTTTAAAGTCAGAAGTTCCAAAAGCACTGGATCGTTGGCAGCTCCTGTAGGCTGGCTGGTTGTCTAGAAACAGCAGCTGGTCATATGGCACCGACTGTTTTTTCCTGCTTTGCTTCATCCCCCCCGCAAAAAAACCCCAAACCAAACAAAAAAAAAAAACTAGAAAGAAGTCCAACGTATCCAGTTGCTATCGCTGTCACTAGAATCTGTCCAGAACACTAATACTAGTAGATTTGATCCCTGGGGTGTTACGGGCAGCAGGTGAAAGTCCAGAAGACACTTCACTTCAGGGTGCCTTGAAGATTTCCTGTACAGCATCATACACGGGCAATCACAGAGCCATTCAGAGAGAAGAGCTTTGTGGCTTTGTGATTATGATGTACTTCTGGCATTTAAGAAACAAATTTAGGAAAATCACCATGAGACAATGCAGAACTGTGACCTCCATAAACAGTGTCGTTTTTATAAGGTCACATAAGAACTATGTTTAAGTATTTTACTTCTTTCAATTGAAGATAATCTAAACTCTAGATCACAGCGTCTGGGAGAGATTACATCTTCTTGCTAGCGCAATTATTAAGCTTTTGGTGTGCACTTCTTATGACATTGCCAGCAATGTCTTCTAAAAGTCCCTACCTCCTCCACTAACATACAATAGGACAAACGTCATAAGCCATAAGCAAACTGCTTTTGCTCTTCCAATACCCTCAAGTCAAAGTAATGCTTAAATGCACTGTTATCTGAGAAGCAATAAAATTGTATCTTGGCACATGCAGAACATTCTCTGTTTAGTTTACTATTTGGATTTGTAAAGATTTACTGTATTCAATAATCTTAATGTAATCTTGAGTTTTGTTTTGATTATTCCTTTCATACTAACATTTGACAGTTTTATACTTTAGGAACAGAATTGCCATGTTCTCTCTGCAATTAGATTATCTTCTGCTGTTTCAGGAAACAATACCTTAAAAGACCTCAGAACAAAGCTCGCTTCCTGCAAGTGAAATGCAGCTCACACTGGATACTAAGCCAAGGATTTTCATTGGATCCCAAGGGAAGGTTGTTTGCTAACTCTCGTTGAAATTCAGTGGGAGTTGGGTGCTGAGACACTAAACATTGCTGCCTTCAGCTAAACATGACACTTCCAAATCCACTGCATTCTGTCCCAACAAAAAACTGCATCTTTGCTTTGACAGGCAATCACATTTTCTTCCATGCTACTCAATGAATTTGGAACAGAATTAGTGTCAAATGAGAGAAAAATCATGGTCCCCTGTTAGATCTCAATTCATTAATGCTTGCAACACACTGAGAATTTTCCAGTATAAAACTATACTTACATGAGTAACACTGCTGAAATCAGGAGCTATTCATGCAAGCAGGAACTGGAAATTTAGACCCATGATATTTTAGTTTTGGCTTTTTTTTTTTTTTTTTTTTAACAACAATAATGATACTCAAATAGATTTCGCTATGCCCAGCTTTGAAAAAGACAAACTGACAATTAAAATGAGACTTAAAATAATCAAATTATCAACCATTGTCATTGTAATGGGGTCATATTAAGAACTTTTTATAAAGCAAAATATAAAAACATTATTTAGAGAACATGAGTTACCATGGATGTCATTTCACTCTAAGGGCTATCCTTTCTACAGCTCTTTATAGTGTTTCACTTACCAACATTCGGTAATGCATAGTACATTTTCTGCACTAAATTCTCCTTTCAAGCTCAATGCACTAAGGAAGAGTAACTCCTAAAGAGACTAGAGCTTCTGGGTTTAAATTTAACACTATTTAAGGAAAGCAAACCTTTGCTAGGGGATATAACTGTTAACACTGTGATTTTTCAAGCCTAAGGTTTCTAATGGGGTTTGACTGTTCCAGAGAGAACATTTTTTTTTCCTAGGTAACATATTTCAAGTCATATTATGAGCAAATGCTACAAAATTTTAGTGTAATGTGAAATACTGTAATGTCAGATAGCATTATTTATCTGCTTAATATGACTAAAACCGTTAATTGCTGGGAGCCATAATTCATCCCAGCAGCATGAAAATCCATTTTGTGCCTATCTTGTCAGTTATTTCCAATTTTCTTAATGAATTGTGATGTAGTGAAATTCTGTTGGGGAATGTATTTATATATTTCCAAATGCAGGTTCTATGTGGTCACTCTTATTACATAGATCCTCCATTAACTACATGTTTTTATTATGCCTATGCCACAACTTATCAACGGTGCATTTTTCTTTACTTAAGATATCTGGAATAGCCATTATTATTGCACATACAGTTTTAATTATTAGAATTTATGAAATGAGCTAAGTGGCTAATGTTCATTGTCTTATATTTCCGTTTAATGATTCAATCAGGTTAAATCTGTCTCCTATTCCAATCAAGATACTGTACGTAACTCCCTGAGGAAAGGAAAATGCAGCTCATCCTGATCTAATTACATTTATACAAGTATATTAAAATAGTTGCATAATGCTTTGCTATTCGAAATACAGAAGCTGCTCTTGATCCGAGTGAAGTTAATAGCAGAACTCCAAGTCACTGTATAGAAGGAGCAAGGCCCCAGCCATCCAAAGACAAGTGGAAGAATAATAGGACAGTGGGACTTGAGGTTAGAAATAACGTTATGACTATCAGGTCCTGATTCTGATCTCCTTATTACTACTTAGTGGTAACTTTTAAGAGTTTACCCTAATTCTTACTCACGTAAGATCATGTTTAGGGCGTCAGTCTATTTCAAGGAAGACAGTATCTAAGGTTCTACTTAGCCACTCTACTGCAGGATGATTGTGTGTCCTTTCTAGACAGCGAGTTACCATTAGCAAATGTGACCAGCAAAATATAACTAGGCAAGCAAACTGTTACAGGGTGGCAGAAGGGGCCAAGGAAAACATTTCAGAGCCAAAGATGTTGCAAAACCTGGTATGGCTTGTACTCAAACACTTGGAAGTATCCACCAATAATAAGCGATATTCTCTTTTTTCATCTCTAAGTCAATGTGTGCTATATTACATTTACTATGCACAGCAAGGAGCTGGTTAACCAAAGTTGCTAATTACAAAGGAAAAATTTAGGATTATTTTCCACTGAAGTTTCAGGCACTGCTGTCCTTCAAACCCAGTGGTAGATAGATTATTCTGAATCTGATGATATTTAAAACAACCTCAGAGGAAACGTACTAGCTTTCCCATAGTGTGAAACAATGTACAAGGGACATACAGGCATATGTGACAGAGCACAGGCACTTTCACACCTCCATTCTGTCTCTCCACTGCAGGAGGTAAAATCTCTTCAACATATGCGTGTGCCTCCTCTTATGCCAGTCACAAAAATACAACTACCAGTAGCAGCACATGTGCTACTATTCCTGCTGATAATTAAGGGATATCTGTCTTCAGCACAGACACTGGCGGCTCTTGTTAGGGCAGCAGAATTCTGCAGTTCGGTTGCACATTCTGCACACTTGTCATTTTCCTTGCCCAAACTCGCCTCAGAACTTGGTATGCAATGGAAATCCTGAAAACTATATATATACCAGTGGAAGAATTTATTTCATAACCATAAAGTTGAATAGTTCTACTATGATTTATATAGCTAGCATTTGCAGTTTTAGTATTTGCTAGCGTTTCAGAGCTGGCCTCACATTTGTGGTGTCTGAAATCACCGCATATCTGAAATTCCAGGACAGCTATATAGAACAAGTCATAGCATGATACTGAATCTGAATAGTAATTAATGGTGACACATACATTAGAAACAACAACGTTTCATCTTATCAACAAAAATTTGGATACACATCAAAAAGCTTTCACAAATTAAGTGGAAAATCATTTCTTTATATGGGAATAGACTGACAACCTTTAAAATGAAAGTCTATTGAACCAATGGGGGTACAAAGACCTAGAGAAAAATTAATACAGCTTTTGAATACGTACCTTAAAATTCTCAGTAAGGCTCCCTGGTGCTTTTGCAGCTGATGTTACAAAACCATGAGTTGATAATCCCATGTATGCATTCTCAAACAGTTCTAATACAGGACTGCCCAAGAAACAGCCATCACTGAGGATGCTGTATCGACACTCAACAGATTCTGGCTGAGTTTTAGGGAAAAATAAAGCTACTCAATTGGCTGCTCTGGTGTGCACTATCTTCTCCACACCTAAGGTCAATGCTGGATGCTAAGGAAACATGATAGGTGTGTGATGTGAAGCCTGAGTGCTCACCATGAATCCCACCGCTGACAAAGTTAATAAAGTGGTTTCAAGTCCACGATACCTAGGAAAGAAAAAAAAGAAATCATTATAATTGTCGATTACTAAACTCCCAGAGCATGGTATTCTCAGGACTGGCGTATCTTTTGTTTGGGTGAAAGTCAGTGAATTTCATGTTTCAGGGAGAAAAAAATTGGAGTTTTAGCATTAGATCAACTGTAAGATAACATGGACATGCCAAAAGAGTATTGACTGGATTGACAAGTTAGACAACCACCCCCCCACCCCCCATTACTCCCAACACACCTTCCCCCCGCCACTTTACATTCAGCTAAATTGCAGTTCTGCTGACGTTGTTTTTGCTGCATCTCACTGGGCCCTAGTTGCTGGGACACAGAAGAAGAAAGGAATGCTAGTTGAGAAGTGCAAAAGAATTCAGACAGCTAAAACTTCCTGAAACCTTCATTTGATAACTAGTAATATATATTAAACATTTTAAAATCATAGAGAGAATTTTGTAAGGAGGTCACAAGTGCATTCCATGGGCAGTAGAAATTAAGGAAAAAAGTGGCTGGAGAGGTCTACTATAATCTAACAAAAATAAAAACTGCTCTTCTCCATCCCTACTCTCCTTTTAGAAGATCAGTTCCAATTTGCATCAATTCCTTCCTAATTCCATTGCCTGAGTCTTACTATTCTTTCTTCTTTGTCCTCAAATTTTAGTCTTTGCTAATGGCATAGACATTACATTTTTGGGAAACCCCAAAGCTCCCAGTCACTGGTAACTTTGAAATGCTTCACACCAAAGAAAGGAAGTTTTAACAACCATTATGTCTGCTCTGAACTGGCTACAGCAAAGTATATTTAAACAAAGAAACCAAATGGAAGAGAATAAAAATAGCATCATTCTGTTCTCATTGATATTCATAAACGAAAAGATGCATAATCTGGAATGTGCAGGTTTACAGTTATACCTGTCTTATCAGTCCAGCTATCATCTTATGAAGCAAATGTTTCCTGCATGGGTGTTTTTTCAATGTAGTTGTGTGACCATTACAATTCTGGGATACCTTCTGAGCTAATATTAACCCTCAAGGCTTTATCCGAGGCTGCGTACTCAGCTTCTTTAAAAAAACCTCCATGTTTTATTGGCTCTTCAATTGCTGCATATTGCTATGTGCAAAACTTGAAAACACTGGATCATCACAAAACAGTTATGAAGTTATTTAAGAATAAAAGGACCTTTCAAAACTTTTGCTACCGATTAACATTAGGTTTACAGAACAGTTAGGCAGACATCTGAATAGATATAATCATCTCTTTTCCCTCTTTTTACATGGAAACCAACTTTTTGCATGTTTGTTACCCCACAGCAAGGAGATTTCATATACAGATTAAAATGGGTCCTCTGGGATGAAAAACACCATATAAATATCAGGTGTTAAATACAACTTAGATCTAAACAAAGTTTATTCAGCTGTTTGTGTATCACAATTAAGAACTTGGGGTAAGGTAGGTTTTTCCCCTAAATCAGACTATACACTGCGATGTTGCACCAAAGGTTTTTTTTTTTCTTTTTTTTTTTTTTTTTTGGAATGTAACTTTGGTGTAAATACAGATTAGCTTAATAGTGGGAGCCTAGATTCCGAACAGAGTCAATGCAGAGAAGCAGGTTCCCCCAAATATTGCTTCAGAAAGTATAACTACGGGTACATAAAGTCAACAGTGCAAATATCCTCCCTTCATGTTTCTGCATGCCTTTATAAGACATACAAACATAATGGAAATAAAAAAGGTAAGATGAAGAGCAACAAAAAATAATACAATGAAATACTGCCTTTAAAATCTACTTTATTCAACTGGAAACAGACATTTTAAAAGATGATAATGCTCTAAAAGCTATTTAACTCAGCAGTCAAATCAAACTGACCAAAATCTAATTTATTCCTTGTCTTGTTTAGCAGATGCTTAAAAGATCAATATAGTTGTCTCTGTAGATCGGCATGAAATATTAACCAGTCTGAGCGTTCTGAAGCTTTTTACAATGTATTCAGCCTCATTAAACATTAAGCAGCCTTGAAATATAAATATAAAATAACTATCAGCTTCCTATCCTTCAGACACAGAACAAAGGTAGCTCAAATGTGGGAAGCGGAGGAAAAATACTAAATGAACTGGGAATTCACCGCCAAGTTAACTTAGGAAAGCTGTCAGTATAAATTGGCTCAATCAGATATGCTTTAAGATAATGAAATATAATATTGCAATATTGGTTTGTGAAACAGAAGAATATCTGCTAAGGAACAAACAATAGTGTGACATTTACAGCATAAGAAATCCATAAAAATATGCCTCTGACCACAAAGGTACGAAGCTTAGGTCCAATCCTCATTTACATTGAGGCTCCTTTCCCCCCCTCATATTCGCTGCAAGACCCACTCCATGGGTTAAGTGAGAATGAGGCCCTGTTCTCTTTTCTCTGCTTTTCATTACTGTCTGATATGTTAAAAAAATATCTGGGCAATACAGTAGAAAAGAGTTTCAGGTTCACTAAATTAAAATGTCAGCTTTACAAATCACTGAAAGTAACCGGACATAAACTGTCAAAATAAGTCAGCGAAACAGTGTGGTTATTGTCAGTATGTAACTCAAGTCTGCAATCCAAAATGTGGCTAAAGGTTACAGACAATATAGCAAGACAGTTCCACTATCATGTAAAAACCAACTAATTTTTCTAAGAATACTGTTTCATTTTAACATATGCAGCACATTTAATATCTTTTTCCCCCCTTTCTCCGCTTTCTGTATTATTACTGCCTACTGATAGCGAGGAATAAAATTCAACCATACATGCTATTGCCTTTACCACTGCACAGCCTGTCAGGGTTTACAGAGAAGCTTTTGCTGTAACTTTCTTATTGCAATTTCTTCTAATATTGTCTAGAAATAAAGATATCAGACCAGGCGGACCAGGGCTAGAATTTATTATAGCCTTCTTCACTCAGTTTGGGAAGACAGCAACAGCAAGAAGCAAAAGTGAGCAGGATTCATTCCCCTGCAAATGTACTAGATTTTGGATGAAGTATACTGAACTCTTAAGTTAGAACTATCAAATTCTCTTATTCAACATGATAAGAATGCCATTAATCAGTCACTGCAAAAAGCATAAGGAGTTGAGAATGAAACCAAGAAACTAATTCTGAACACGTAGAGGCAGAAAAAATATTTTTAAAATGGGTATTTTTAAATTTTTTCAACATAAGCAAGATATCAGTGTGCTCACATAAAGAATAAATGCATCAGACACATTAAGAAATGATATTCAAATAGCATTTGACATTGGACTATTTTTGCTACAATCTCAGAATAGAACTGAAAATACACTTTTGCATTCCACTGCATTACACCATACTTATACATTTTCGCTCCCTATGTGCTGCGCTGTTAACAAGCATTGTTTAGAACAGCATCGCTTAAATGTTTTATACCTATTTGTGTGTCAAATTTTCAGGGGGACTGTGTGGACAGGGTCACACCATCCCCAACAATTTATACATTTTAAAATTAAGTGGAAAATGCATTTAATGGGAAAGAATTATACACGTTATACACATACACTTTGTTCATATTGTGAACAAAGCCTGGTACTTTGCAGCCAAGTCCAAGGGACAAGTCATAACCTAACCACAATATGGGCAAGGGGAAGACAAGCAAGGCCTTGGATTTCCTTTACTCTCTTCCGTTGCGGACTGCCCCACCTTACTCCTAGTAAAACTCAGAACAATCTTAGATGAACAGAGCCTTGCACTACCTGAGTGCCACTCTCCCCTTCCGTATTAAGCTCTTTTTTGATGCACTGAATAAACAGAGCTGCTTCCTCCGGTCCACCCCGCAGAGCCAGTCATGCACAGAGTCTCTCTTTATCATTTCTTCCTGCCACAAAGGAGCGCGAAGGAGTCATAATGGGGTGCATGGATCAGGGCGCAGGATGCAGAAGGGAATGCACAAAACTCCTGTCACAACTGCTAAGCAGCACCATGAGGAGTCTCATTTGCTGCTTTAATCCGAGTGCTGTGCCTAAACTGCTGGTCCTGCAGGTTGTTCTGGAAGGAAGGTAATTTGACAACAGTCGAGCTTTTGATACCACAGCACAACACAGAAGAATGAAGCAAGAGAGAGTTTTCTTGCTGAGACTGCCACAGCTCTTTTACCCCAAAATCCTCTTCTCTCAGGGCTATGCTCACTCATGCATCATCCTTACACCTTTCTGAGCTTCTGGTATATAGGAAATAAGCCAACCGCTGGACTTACAGGGTCACCCTAAAGTGCTCTCAGATTGGCACAGAGGCTTAGGGTAGAAATAGCAAGCACAAAGATGGGGGATGTGCAGGCAGCAAGGGCACTGCAAAGGCAGAGGTGAACTTAACTTACCCAATTGCTCTCCAACCATATCTGGAAAACTATGCTTTGCACAGATGAAATCAGTCTCACTTTTTGTGCTCTGCCCCCTTTGAAAATCTGAGAGAGGAAGGAAAAACACTAGTGCCATATTTGCTGTAAATAGCAACTCATGCAAGGTGTAACATTGGCTTTGATCAAGTTCCAGTTAAACTTTTCTTAGCAGTCTATCCAAATCCAATTTCTGGAATGCATTCTTCGAAGTCTCGCAGATTGCTTTTATACAAGACTTGTCCATCTACACAGCTGAAACTTATCAGGCCCTCATTACTCATATCCCTATTACAACAATATCCCACTCCTGACAACTGCAAGCTTGTGCCACACACACTCAGCTTGGAGCAGTACTGCAAAGCAGTGCCAACAACATCCCTCTGCTCACAACCAACTCCAAGCAGCTTGTCTTGCTTTCAAAGCTCTTCACAGCCTACAGCCCCCAATATCCATGATCTCATGTCCAGGGTTGAAAGTTTTATTCCTTTGACCCACAACATCAACGGTCCATTTATTAAAGAGCAAATGGAAGCCAAAAATTTTGTGCATTTTCTTCCATGCTGTTCCTTGTATTTGAGAGCAACTTCTAAATTTCTAATTACCTAATAATACTCTTCCAAAGTTCTCCTCAGTCACAATAGCTTCCAAAAAATGTAACTCTTAGCCAATCAGCATGTTATGGTGTTTGCCTATCAGCAAGACAAAATGGAGAGGAAGAGAGGAAGCTCTCTAATAGACCAACGGACGTTTCAGATGGTGGGGAGGAAGAAACGTCTTGGGTCCACCAGCCCTCTTATGGGTGTTCACCACGGCTTCACAGTGCACTCTGCCTCTTGTCTCCTCCTGGGTGCCTTCTCCTTTCTTGTGTTGTAAATTCTTTGGCAATGTCTTTTGGTTCAGTGCTGATACAGTGCTTAGCACAGTGAAATCATGCCTCCTGACATGGATTCCTAAGAGTTACAGTAATACAAGTAATAATACAATCACAGTTTCAACTTTATTTGCCTAAAATTCATACCTCCCAACCACCAAACCATGAAGAAATGGCATATGACAGAGCAAACAATCACACAGATCAAAATGGCATACTGCAAATGCATTGACCCTCAGCTAGTGTGAACTGGTATGGCTCCAAAAAATGTAATTTTTTCTCTCTCAATGTAGCTATGCTCCCACAGGCACTGCTTAAAATAAATTTGGCTTTAAACAATCCTCCAAGACAAAAAGGAAGAGAGTAAAGTAACCTTACGTATTTTTTTTTGCTGCTGTTGAGGATACATGTAAAGGATTCGTATGCAATAGCACATGAAAGAGAGATGAGGAAGCAAATTATTCAGCCATTTGGATTAAAACAGAATAAAAATGTTCACGTATATGCAAATTCCCTTCCTGAAGGCCTATAAAGAAATCCTGGTACTGTTGTAGCTTTCCCTTGTCTCTAAAATGGAAAAATCTATTGAAGATCAAGACAAGGACATATTAAAGGGCAGCAAGAATTCTATCAAAACATTTCAATAGAAATATGAAAAATCTTTTGGAACTGCCTAATAGAAATCTGTGTCCTCCTGAAAAGCCTTTGAAACTCCTACTACAGGTCACTGAAAAGAATGCCTTTCTGAAGCAGATAATCTTCTCCTAATAAAACAAAACTTTGTTCTTTAAGAGCTAAATGACTATTTGATATATATGTAATTGGATACAAGCATGAATAGAACACAGAGGAACTACCAGCAGCAAAGTCACTTGATCACCGATTATCTTAAAATGTTTTATATTCTTCAGTATGTTTTTGTTTTCATAAGGCATTGTTGCAAACAGGCTGGAAAAAACTAATTTGAACTAACTATTGTTGAGAAATGTTAATGTGAAATGGGAGGCATTTAAAGAATAGTAACAGACTTTAAAATGTACATTCATTCCAGTAAATCAGTGTCAAAATGACAAGAGAAGCCAACATGGCTCAAGACAGATATATGGAACAATACATAAGATAAACAAAAAAGCTCATCTTCTGTGGATGGTTTCAAAAGAAGTGAAAGATTTGATTAAGTATTAAAAGAAAAAAAGCTAGAGCAAATGAAACAAAACCAAAAGCAAATCATACAACTAAAAATCTCTTAATATGAGAATTTAAAAAAAAAAAATCAGGACACACAAAGAGAATTAGACACTTTTCAGAATGAGAGTGAAAGCGATCAGACTAGAACAGTAACTACCAGAAATATTTTAAAAAATGATTTGCAACTATTCTAAGATATAACTGTATCTTGGGCAACATACCTGAATATTCCTGTAAGGGAGTTTTAAGGGTCTTTTCCACCTTTACTGCTTTCTTGTATCACTGCAGATTAGGTACTCACTGAAGGTGAGTGCTATGACTTGCTCACATTCATGCAAACAGTGAATGAACAGCCAAGGTGCTCACTGCTTGCCTGAATGCCAGTCTAAGCACCACCAGTGCATAATCAACATCACCTCTGAAGCAAGAGATGCTTCTGAGGGGCAGCTCCTTCCCTTGTTTTTTGCAGTTTTTGCACCACATCCTCATTCAGCCTGAGGTGTAAGGGTGCTTCTCGCAGACCCTGCTTCCCTGTAACAGAGTCTCCATCTAAGTGTGGCGACTGCGAGCTGCATGCATATGCCTGGCTAGGGCCCTTCAGAAGCCTTAGCACAGCCCTGGGCTGTAATCCATTGCTCCATGCTCTGTCCTTCCCAGGCTCAGCCCCAGAGTGTTGCCAGCTTGTTCCCTCTTGTTGAGGTTACAGCAGATGGCACAGATGACATGGACTATATCAGCCCTTTAAAACCACCACTTCACACCAGGTTAGTGCTGCAAAGTGGCATTAGCAGACCCACCTAGACCTTTAACCTGGAATAATGAGAAAAAGTGAAAAGGTAAAATTTGTTAATGGTAACTGAGCTCTACTGAAATCAAGAGAACTATGACAGCAGCGGCTTTGGCACCATTTGTCTAAATCAAAGTAAACTTCCGAGAAATATTTAAAGTTACCAGCATATTGGGTCTTCTGTAGATTTTTCTCAATCTTTCTGCAAGACTTCCCCAAAATTTGACTTCACATGTAAACAAGAGCTAAAACCTAAAAAACCAACCAAACAAAAAAACCCCCACAAAACTTTGCTGCTATTTTAGTCTGAGCTTTCTAACTTTGATTAGCCAGCTAAACTAAGGATTCATGCACCATATTGATATATCCTGGTGAGTCAAAAGAATTTACTGTTTTATCCACTGGTAATATAATCTATGCCAACCCTTTTCCTGATACAACTTGGTTTTCTTTCCCCGTCAGTTCAGCTGTAGCAGCTGCTCCCTCATATTGTGCCTTGCTACCTGAATGGTGCATGCAAGGGAGTAAGGGAGTGACTTATGCCCCCCCCCTTTTTTTTTTTTTTTTTTACAAAAGGATGTACAGTTATAACTGAGCCCTAAGGAAGCACACAGACTAGACATCAGATATCCAAGAGAGCAAAAAGAAAGAGGAAACAGAAATTGAGAGAAGTCTTCACTGACACTTAACAAGTTCATATAGTTCAACAGAGATCCCTGAAGACAAGAAAGAGACCATCATAATGCCATTAGTTAAGGGAAAGTTTAGAGAAACTGAAAATGTATGTACAGAAAGCTTAAAAATTGTTTTAGGAAACCAAGTGAGGGAAACACTTTAAACAAGCACACCAGTGATTCAGTTAAGGGTTTCAAAGATGCCTGTAGGAGAAAATCTCCAAGGATACTACCACTAGGATAGACAAAGGGAGGCAGTGGGGACCTGATGTGGACATGTTCAGAAGCATCGCCCAAGTTTAGTGGAAGCCAAATGCATGAAAATATTTAGAACAGCAAACCTATTCCAGAAATGTGTACAAAGCACATAATATAAGCTTTGTTTAATCATATCTCAATACAAAAAATGGGCTAGGCTAATAATTTTGCACACAGAAACAGCACTGAAATGCAAAGAAAAAGAGGCCTTGATTAATTGGGGGGTGGGGGAGGGAGAAGAGATAGATCATTTACTCTTTGATAAAAGAACCTGAATGTTTGTTAAAGAGAAGATGCAAGTCCTCTTAAGAAAAACAATCTGCTAGTTAATCTATCAGAGTCCAGATTGCAGGCAAACGAGGTAGAGAAAAAAAAATCATAAGGAAAGCTGATTAAAATTATTAATCAAGAATTACACTTGGATTGACCAAGCACTTGCCAAGAGAAAGCATACATACCACTCAGTGTAAATAATATGATCAGTGCAATTCTTTTTGGTAAAAAACACCTTCTTTTAACAAAGATGTCAGCCTTTTGGGTTTTTTCTTTTTTTGCAACTTAACAATAAACCAGAATATGGAATGAAAAAGAAAGCAAATTTCATCATTAAGAACCTGCTTTTCCAAAACAGGGTTACAATTTCCCTGGAAGCTCAAACTGCACTGGTATTACCCATCCACCAATTAATGTGCATTTTGTAGTCCCCATTCTGGGCTCCTCACTTAAGTGCAGACTTATTCAGCAGAGAAATCTAAGAGCTTCTGTCTCCATCGCCACTGCCACCAACTCCTGCACCACGTACTCCCATATCCATTCTCCATGGTCATAGCTGCATGGCCTTCATTTAAAATTAAGTCTGCATTTGCTACAGCTTCATTCACAGGGCATGTGAGGTTTTACTTTAACTATAAGCCTTTAGCTCTAGCAGCAGTCTCATGCTTTTAGCTTGGAGGAATTCAGTCCGATTTCCCATGCGTCAAACAAATGTCAGTGGTCACATAAAGAGACAACGTATGAATCTAGAGGAGCATAAAACCTGGGGAGGAGGAAGGGAGAACAAACAGCTACCACCACCACCACAAACAGTAAGCCAAAGCAAGCCATTTAATGTGGTTTAAAAATGCTGACTGCACAGTACTGGCTTCATCCAGTATCAATCAAACCCTGAAACAAATATTTAAAGGTATACTACTCAGCTATTTGCTCAAAAAAGTAAATGCAAGTATGGTCTTTTCCTGAAGACTGTTTTCTAAACAAGATGACAACGACATTGCAAAACAACTAAAAATTCAGTACGACTGAACATAGTTCGATTGCTTTATAACAATACCACATACAAATATTCCTAAATGTCATCTCTTCATTTAGCAGTAACATTCATAACCAGAGCCCATCAGCTTGACTCATGTTGGCAGAGGTAGGAGGGCAGGGGAATGGCAGCAGATGCGGTTCTGCACATTCCCCTGTGGCGAGGCTGGTTATCCCGTTCTGTCCTCATTCTTTGGCACTGGGTACAGCCTGCAAAATAATGGCCTCAGCAACTTCTTAGGGCCACTCGCTGTTATAATCTGTATAATAAGTATTAGTTTAGCGTTTCGTATGGAAAGTTAATCCCCTAATAACATTTCAAATTACCGAACAGTGCTTGGATAAATCATAGCCACCATTCAGAAACCTGTGCTGCAATCAGCTACACAAGATATACAGCTTTCTGTAATTAGTGTGCACCTTTCAGACTTGGCTAATTACCTCTTATGAATTAAAATGTTTTTTCCCCCCACCAGCCACCATACTCAAGAGAGGGGGGAAAAAAAAAAAAGAAAAAAAAAAGATAAGCTCTATACTTCTAAGGCAGCTGAAAATCCGGTAAGATAATGTCACTGATTTGGTTATTTCCAGGTGAACATCAGGTTATTCAGCCTAGGTGAATTTAATGATTCTGGACAGGTTGTGCAATGAATCCTCCTATAAATCATTTATAATTGCAAACATAAAAATTAAAAATCAGTCTGAAGAGAGAGATAACATAGTATTAATGATGGAAAGCAGTAATCAATAGATAGTAGTGCTGCCATTTTAATCAAGGCCATTTGATGGCCTCATGGGGATAGCACTAGGATTAAGAGGCTAGGGCCTCTAATCTGCTGTCATTTTTAATGACTACATGTGATTAACATAAACATGTTTCTAATATACAGGCATAAAAGCATCAGAGCTTTTCTCCCTAACACGATTTTTTGTTACTTTCCTTAGAAAGACTGATCTATTTCAATTGCAACCTGGCTTTCCAAGCCTCCTCCCCATTATCAGTTTCCAGCTGGCTCTTACCCCTGGGCTGAACCAGGTATTACAAGATTTGTTTGCGTAAGTATGCAAAGCTGGCATTTTGAATGATGCAGAATATTTTTGGTTCTAAATTCTTTGGGTAGAGACCATCTTGTGTTATACGTATGAGTGCTAATCAGCTCAACAAGGCCGTGATCTTCCACTCATAAATGCAGTCAGAACAACCTAGATCAGTCAGAGGTTTAAGCCCCAGTTAAATGCGAGTTAAACGTTTTGGTTCCCTGTTCAGTCAGTGGAGGGACTTCAACATCCCAAGGGCCTGCCTGTGCAAAGGACTGTCACTCTCATACATTAAAATACAACCACAGGCTCTCCAGGGTGGAGGCACCTCCCTTTTACTCTACTAGCCTAGCAGTGAAAGGACTGGGTACCCGAGAGCTGGAGGAACTCCTTTCCACCCTCTGCCCCTTGCTTGGGGCGCCATGGCCCTCCAGGGCAGGCCGTGCTCCTTACCCCTCCTCTGGGAGCGGTGGCACGGCACAAGTTGCAGGGGACAAGCAGCACAAAAAGCAAAAGGATGATCAACTCTAGACCAGTGACAAGGGCACTCCTCAAGGCAGATAGACCATGGGCTCTGGCCCTTTAACACTGGCTATGCACACAGCATTTAAAAAAAAAAAGAAATTATTTGATATAATGAAGCAGGACAGGACAGATCTGAGGGCAGTGGTTTCTCCCTATCCTCCTTGGTAACTAGCACATCAGACTAACAGTGACTATTATACACCAAAGCTGCAAAACCTGCCACAGCCACAGCACGACTCCATAAATAACTTTCATACCTTGCTGGGGAAAAGACCTTTTCTGCAGCATTTTCTCCTGGGTCCTTGGAGCAGCTTACCTGCTCAGGTAGCACTGACTTTTTGGACTATTCCTTAGAATACCAATTGAAAAATACAGTTTTACTTTCACACTGAAAGAAGGGTTTATGTAACCCTTACTGGGCAAAAAGTGGATTTGAGAGAGTTTTCCCTTCACTGTAGCAAAGAGCTACACACAGCAAGAAGAATGCACATGTCCCCTGACCTGGTTTAAATAGGTTTCGTCACCTATTAGCAGAAGACAGTCATCTTCATGGAGCTCATCTGATGAAGAAATTCTGCATTTTTTTAAAATAAGTACATTTGAATTTACCACTATTTGTAGTTTTTAATAAGTTTTGCCTCCTTTTATTTTAAACAAAGTCTTTTTGGAATATTAGCTGTGCCAAAAGGAAAAATGAAAAGCCATACTACAGACTTCCAGATTTGGAGATGGCTTGAATTTGAATCTAGGGGCCAAACTCATCTACTTTGTCTTGTATGAAGTCTAGAGCCAAGATTAAGACCAGAGTTTTTCTGGTCTTCACTTTTGATAAGATTCAACTCTTCTGACATTAGCTGCTTTTATCAGATTTTGGCTTCAGATGAAACATTACCTTGCAGGTACATTCATACATCCAAATGACTAACTGCCACTGTTGTACCTGTTAATTATCTCAGGCCACAGCACTCTGTACATAATGAATCATGGACAAAATATGATGGATTTTTTCTTTCTTTAATTTGGCTTCTAGGTCAACATTTTCAGAAATCACCACTTGCTCTGCGGAAAGTTAAGGCATAATCAGCCTGGAACACCTTGGGTTGTTTTGTTTAGATACTCAGTTATTTGCAGCTCCCAATGACTTTAACTAGAAATGTGAGAGCAACCATAATTAAAAAAAGATCAGGCACAAGCTGCTTTCAAAATCCATCACTCCAAAAGCTCAGAAATTATTAAACAAATATGGACATGATGCCTGAAGAAAAAACTGAGTCCTATTCCTGGGAAAATCACCTACTGTTGCTCCAAGCCATTGTATTTTATTTTAACTTCCTCCTACTCGTCATGGGACAAAGGTATTGAAATGTTTGCATGGTATCACATTAATATCATATCAGTCTGTTCTTTTCTCATGTGATAGTGAAGTGTAGTCACGTTAGCACATTTCATTGTAAGTTAGTAAAAATGAACATTAATATGACCTGATACTAATCCACCATGACAGAAAATTCCTAATACGATAAAACTTTCATATCATATTAGTAGAAAAAAGTCAGTTCCTGCCTGTTCCAGGTCACTTTCAATGTTGCCTTTGAGCATAAAGTAACAGCAAGAGTTTGTCTGTCTGTAAAATGGTCCCTAATGCAGTTCAATAGCAAATTAAAAATGATAATCCGCTGTACCCTCTTTTCTAATGTGTGCAGCTTAGCCTATGTAAGAGACCTCTCAAACACATCATATCAATTAGCCTTCATTTCTAAGTTTTAACTCTGAGTTACTCTTGTAAAGAAGAGCAATTTCTTTTTAAATGGTCTTCTTTCTGTTTACTAAACTTAAAAAGGCTGCAGAAATAAATATTTGGGTCAACATGACTCCTCTCATCTTCTTAACCAATCTTTTAAAGGGAACGGTCAACCCCTGGCAGCATGATCAATGAGTCCTTCAAAGCAAATCCCAAGTAAACAAATAATTACTGTTTCTCCACCACCATCACCCCCTTACCAAGAACGTGGTAAAGGTCTGGACAGAAGCAGAGCCAACACGAGCTCACCACTGGCTCAGGAAGAGCATGCAGCCACATTAAATGAGGCAGCTCAGGGAAGCTCAGGCCAACAACCATATTGGTTACACTACCTGGTTTGAACATTACCATCAATTCTTCAGATGTTTAAATCATACTAAATTCTTAGAACTGCAACAATTTACAGAAGCTGAAAATCTGATCCCACATGTTCACAGCCTCTGGGATACCTTTGCTGGTTTGGGACAGGATTTGATGAGCAGTCCTCCATTCTGTGAGACCAAAGTGATAAGTCTAATCTAAAATATCATCTAAACAAGAAAGTGCTTCTTGGAACTTGCTGGGCATTTCCCAGAAATGGATACAAGATTTGAAAGAAACACCACCAACTTATTAAAAGGCTTTGTAAAGTCTTCGTTAAGGTGAGGCTAAATGATAATTAGATATATTTCCTTTGTTTCTCATGACCCAAATGAAGAACACTTCGGACCATACTGTCACCTGGTGTAAGCTAGGTGTAATTTAAATCCAGAGCTCTATGCCAACTTCCATCAAGCTAAGATCTGGCTTTCTCAATGTAGTCTCTTCTGCATTGCATTTTCATTACCCTGCACTGCGTGAGCAGCAGTACAATCAGGTAGTCCCTACAGCTGCAAATACTGAGCTTTCTTATATAGGCTGCATAATTCAGAAATTTAAAATTAGTGCTACAGAAAATTTAATTTTTCAACATAGATGTTTATTTTTATCGACAGAAATATATCCAAGCAACAAAATACAAAGAATCTACTTGCTTTACTTTTCCTCTAGAAAATGAGAGGAATGAAGAGTTCAATTTATCTGCTGCGGAACAATACTGAAGACTATTTGTGCTATGGCTTAACTTAGTCTACAGAATGTCCCACAAGTCAAGCAGTATAATATTTACTTCCGTTTGTTTTTTAACTCTAGTTAATGGATATACTTCTGTGTTGAAGACATTAAAAAAATTCCAAAACTTTTAAATAAATTTACTTCACTGCTGTACCCTGAAGGAAAAAAAGGTGTGTGGGGAGGAAGCAGGAATGGCCAGGTTACAACAACAACAACAAAAAGAGAGTAATTTTCAGCTATGTTATTGCCTGTGAAATATTACAAGTGCAAAATGTAATTACCTTAATGCTATTTTTGATATCATATCAGCAAATTACACTGAGTCCCTACTGTGACACTTATATCAGGGTAAGAATTATCCTGTTGTGAGTGTCGATCCCAGGGGAAAATGAGGCAGCATAAATGGCTGTGATTCTTGAGCAATTAGCTGCTTTGAGGCTGCAGACACTCTTATTTAAAAGATACTTATGGAATGTTTAACCTGTAAACATCTAGAACATTTACCTCCTATTTGTTTTTTTCAGTAATTAAGCCTCCGGGGGATCATCCTATGTAACAAGCATTTCTTCCTTATTTTGCCACCCATTTTTCTTTTTAATCATGAGAAAATCCCTTTCTGCTATTAAAATACACACCGTGAAATTTGGAATTGTTTGTAATAACTATGTCTTTCCATTAGTACTAATACTCTAATGCCACAG
Organism: Apteryx mantelli; assembly: GCF_036417845.1. Lineage (NCBI taxonomy): Eukaryota > Metazoa > Chordata > Aves > Apterygiformes > Apterygidae > Apteryx > Apteryx mantelli. Next base: position 33,219,021 of record NC_089981.1, on the reverse strand, counting down.
GACAACCATGTAATGTGCTAAAGGATTATATAACTTCATGTTGAGCAAAAAGAAATTACAAATTCAAAAGACCTTTGGGAGATAGTTTTTTTCCAGTCATCAAAGTTCTTGAAGATGAAGAATTATTGAGGGATGAGAGAAATATGTACCATTACAGCTCATTTCATATCCTAAGTATTTACTCTAGAGTCAGACACAGCTTGGCCTGCAAGAGCTAAGAGCACAGACAGCTGGATAAGGCAAAGCCTACATTCACACATGACAATAAAAGATATAGGATGTAAAGCAGCTTCGCAGTAGTGCACCAAAAGTATACACAGCTCTTCAGGAAAGTTTTATACACATAGCAAGAGGAAAGGGATATAATATTAGTGCAACAGTGCCATTTCAACACTAAATTATTCAACAACATCTATGATCACTGCTTTAAATTTCAAACTTGATAAGCTTATACATTGTAACCAAAATTCTGGATGAATCTAGACCTTGTATTTTTCCATGAATCTGAACCAGTAAGAGCCAGTCAGCGATGTAACTGAAAGTGAAGCATAAATACAAAAGCCACCTTAAAATTTTTAAAAAGATTGTGTGTACTTTCAACATCATTTTCACCTCTAAGCACAAATGGGAAATCAATCCAGAAAACTTTCCTCTAGGCAAAAGCAGTAACTTTCTGTAACATTAGTTTACAGACAAAACGCAACATTTAGCTTCTCCAAGAACTGTAAATAAGTCATTCTTCCCCCCAAAACATCAGTTTCATGCCATACATAAACATCAGCTCAACATCTCCAGATTTCTGATATACTGTGTAATTCTAATAAAAGTCATTCTTTTAAACCAGCCTGAATTACAGCTATTAGAGCACTTCCATCATTTTACCACTGAAGCAAACTGGAAGTATATGCTTTGGTAAAAAGGGAAATTATTGAATTGTTAAAGGCTTTATATAATACATACAAGGCTCACAATATTATTCATATGCATGCTAAGTTATTCAACCATCTTCCTTTTACCATGATTTCCTTCATTTAATTCCAGTTGCCATACCAGTAAACTGTTCTGGCTAATACCTGCTGATTTTTCTTCTTTAGTGAACTCTCTTTACCAGATGTTATCTTCTGATTGAAAACAGTAATGAAAGGATCATCACTAGATATAACATTATGTGAAATATAGTTACAGTAGTTAGAGCTTTACTCCCTGCCTTTGTAATACACTGGCAAATGCAGTAAGCTCTGTTCCAGCTGTTGGGAATTTTAAATACAGACCTTGGTGTGTTATTATGAACTGTACCTGTGTCACTGGAACTGCTACAGAACTGTGTGCTGCTTGTGCGAAGGGCACGATAGAAGGGCAAGACTGCCTTACATCATGTTTGTGAATAGTGAACTTACACAAAACTTCCTTTTTTCCCTGGAAGGATCAGGGAGCAAGATTTTTTTCCTGCTTTTGATAGCACAAAACATTTGAAAACAACAAAAACAAAAACGATGCACAATTGTGGTTTCTACTGAAACCCTCCTGCATTCTTCCTTTCACTTGCCAACGGCATCTCAGAATCACGAGGGCCCTGTAATCCCAGTTCGAAGTTATGAAGCATAACACATTTTTCTCAGTACTACAAAGACTATGAAAACCAAAGATATTACACTTCACTACATTTTTCCACTAAGTATCTGAATAAAAGGTGTCATATTCATTTCTTTATATGAATCCTGACATCACTGCCCATAAAATACAAGGTCAAATTCTCTTCTAGTGGTCACTGGAGTTAACATAGTCTACCCTGGCAGAGAAAAAGGATGAGTTAAGTGAAAAATTACTCAATCTAATGCAATCTTTTGAAACAGTATATGCCTGGAAACCTCAATAATCCAACCAAGTACTCTTAGGTATACCAAGAATTGTGCAAGGCTATGTTTAACATCCGCCTGAGAAGTACAGTTAACAACAAATACTTGAAAACTACCTAAAACCAATGGTATATTAATAAAAACTATATAAAACTATGAAAAATATACACAAAAACACAAAAGCTATATGTCTTCCTTGCAGTTTAAATTGCTTGAAAATAACTGTGATGGAGACACAACACATCATAACTTTGTTACATTACAGAAAGAAAACAGACTCATCAGATATGTTTCTATAGCTCCCAGATTGCTGACAACCACTCACACATATGGAACACGGGACAATCAAGAAATACATGCAAATATGCCCTGCTTGGTCACTAAGACAAGCTTCCTATAATCCATATTAGTAAGATCTGTGGCAGGGAGATGCACAGTTCTGGAAATAAATTCACTAAACACTTTAAATCAACCTACTATCATTGCAGAAATTTATAAGACAAAAAGGATTACAAAAAGCATTATCTGCCATTATGCTCTTCCACTGCTAGAATCTCTATTTTTGCATAAGGCTGACATTAAAAGGGGCAGAGCATGTTTCATAGGAATCATGTGACTAAATCACCACTATAAATGTTACAACAACAATAGAAGAAAACGATGGCAACAGCAGAAGAATTGGTCCTATCTTTAAAGTTTCTGTTACGTACTATTTGTGCTACTCTGAAGCTGATCAGAACACATTTGATTTAGTCTGTTTTTCATATGGGCAGAATATTGGGGTGTACTATTCTCTAACTGTCGGTTATCTGTTGATCCTAAAAGGATCGTTCTGTTTCCGTGACTCCACAGATACACAGTGTGCAACAGCTCCCATCTATAATCTACGCTTCAGGCTATTACTGTGAATCTAATGCTAAAACAATACTGGTCTAACTCCTGCTAAAAACAATGAGTATAATTACTCAAGTGGTGTGTGTGTGTGTGGGGGGGGTTTGCAAGTAAGAATGAAAGTGTAAATGCACACGACAATAAAAATCTTTTTCATACCAATCCCTACTTCCATTTAAAGGCCTATAGATGTTCTCTACTACTTACAGTCTTCTATCACTCTATAGAGAAAGTATTATTTTCTCTAAGTAATGAGGATAACAGCCCCAAGATGTGAAGCAATTTACTTAAGCAGAGAGTAAGTAGCTGGCCTGAGCTGAAAGCTCAGGAATCCCTGGATGCTATTACTGCACTTTCTCCATAATCTGGTGCTGCCCTTGCTGTAATAATCTCCCAGCAGCTTGCCTATTAATCATTTGCACTGCATCCAAAAGGACCAGTCAGGACTCCACCAACTAATTTACATACACAGAAAGAAACAGAGTATCCACATCAAGAATATCTTGCACAATAAATCAAATTTTTTAATTAAAAAAAAAAAGTAAGAGAAATTAAAATAATCTCTAACTGCAAAGTGACAAAAGCAATGACAGGCTTGTCTGTTACTTATACCTTGTGATACAACAAGAATTGCATCTTGGACTTACATATTAATGGTGAAACCCCACCCATAAATGCCATTGCATCTATGTTTCTCACACTGCTAATCTAAACATGTTTTAGGCAACATTGCTAATTTAAACTTCTTTCCTTCCTTTTATTAGCTTTTGTACAATGCAAAGTAATTTTAACTTCCTGCTATGTGCAAACTTATATGATCAAAAACACCTTCCTATCAAACTTTATACCAAAGAATATTTTCCATTATTCCTGACAGCTACATTCTTCATTTTGTTTTCAAAAAAATTCATTAGAGGAACTTAATTTTTATGAGAGAATATCCTTACATACCTACAGGAATTTGTTAGATTAGCTTTTATAAAAAACATCCTATTCTATATATTTTTTTTTCAGATATATCATCATTATTTGTCAGTCAGGATCAGTAAAACATTTTGCTTTTGGACTCCCACATGTTCTCACTGAAAATTAAATACAAATCCACACTATGTAAGACAGGTAAATATCAGAATTGTTTATACGTGTAAAATAATGTTATCTACTCATAGAGGAACTGTAGCTGGCATCCCTGATTATTCACATGGTGACAACATGAGAAGCCTCTAGTCATCGTCCACTACAGCATTATAAGAAGGAAACATGTCTGGGATATACGGGGTCAGCACCTGTGCCTGCCCTCCTGGCTAGTCCGTGTTGGGAGGAGAACACTTAACGATTCATTCCCTGATTTTTCGAATACCAAACACTGCATTTGTTTTATGGAAGTAAGTTTCATCATGCAATTGAAATGGTACCCAGGTCTTCAAATAAAACACCAGGAAATGAGCCAGCTCCAAACTTAGACACCACTTAGGAACGGAGGCAGTGAACAAAGATGAGTTGAAAGCATTTAGAAAAAATTCCCAGCATGAGCCCAGCACCTCCTCCATTCAAAAGCAGTGAATTAGGCAGATGGGAGCTGCGGGTGGGTGTTGCTGACCTGGGAGAGTTCTGCAAACCAAAAATATCATCTCTGAGTTTCTATATGATGACACAGTCCTACTTCAAAGAGCAGGAGGAATATGACTAACATGCTGCGCTTGAGAGACAGCGTAAGAAAAGGTACCAAGGTAAAAACAGATAAAAAGTGAGAAGACAGTGACCAAGCATTACAGCAGTGTTACGGGGACTGGAATCTCTACAGCATTAGAGAAGTGGTAGCCAGGACTCGCACATGAACAACAAGGGAACATAAGAACTGGAATATAGAATAATTAAGTCACCAGGTTTGCCCTAAAGAAAAGTGAATATGGGTGTCGATTTAAGAAAAACTGCTAGCTAACTCTGCTCATCACACCCAAATTTATCCATAACAAGCTAACAGGAAGTGTAATAAATAACAGATTCACTTGGAGAGTCTCATGCTTCTTGTGCACGGCAGAGCAAAAAAAAAATCCATATCTGTTACAAAGGATCTCTTACTTGCCCTGCATCAATGAGCAGAGAGCTGCCCAAAGATAAAGTTTTGGGATATGTGGGCATTTGTCAGTTTTCATAAGTAATCCACCAAGCTTGTAAGTCAAAAGGAAAAGACTTCATGTAAGAGATCCTGCTGTCATTTTCAGAATGAATCTGAAAGAACAGATGGATAACGCTAAGAAACCACAGCTGGATCCAAGCTTTCAAATCCGACCAGAGACTCAGCTCCTGGTTTCTCCATGTCCCACACTGTGCTCTGACAGAACTGAAGGAAGGGGACGATTACATGAAACGCTCCAAGTCTTCTTCCTCTTACACTCACTCAGGACCAACTTCTTCAGCAATGTAGCTCAGCCAGAACTGTCAGATATCCTGACCTGAACCGCACAGAGTTCGCTGAGCACAATTCTGCCCAGCGATGGCCATTGGCAGGCTTCATTCTGTTTTTACTTCTTTCTGGGACATTCATGAGTTGCAGGGAATTCCCCTTGGCAACAGCTGGGGCAAGCTCTTCCTCCCAGCACCCTTAGGAACGGGGGCCAAACTGGCTGTGTTTCACAGCTGAAAAAAGAAACAGCCCTTGGAGCAGATGGCAGGCAGCAAACAGTGGTGTTGGAAACAATCTTTCAAGGCAATTTCATTCCAAATCACAATTCCACTCAGCTCTCAAGTGAGCCCCCAGACACCTGAAAAATCCTTAGGATCCTAGCAAATAAAAATCCCAGTTCCTAAAAAATATTGGTAAAAATTTAACACAACACTAGTATTGCTCTGGTATGATTAAAAGCAAAGGTACATCAATGCCGATCAGTGCTTGGGTCCTGCCAGTAGAGATACAATAGAAAGAGACGACCACACCACCAACACATTTTTCCCCTCTCTATGGACATTAGAAGCCAGCCTGATCTTCAGCAATGATATGAAACTCATAGCAAAAAAAAAAAAAAAAAAAAAAAAAAAAAAAAAAAAAGTTCACTTAGATCACTCTGAGGAAACACATTTTGCCACAGGACTGCAAGTATCACATTCTTCTTGTTGGCCATAGCTCACTCTAAACCACAACATTTTGTGATAAACTATTTATAGCACTATACCAACAATAATAGGCATCAGATTGACTGGTTTCATACCATGATAAATTGTCTTATTTTGAGATTTAAATTTACAGTAGAGACTAAAGGTACTCAAAGAATTTATTACCCAATTTTACTCAATAAAGTAACTCATGCTGCTGCTATCTGCTAAATATCATCATCAGTGTTCCTCCTTGCCTTTTCTGCCAATTAAAATCACCCCAAAAGTACAACATCAAAAAGATTATGTTTTAAGTTGACCTTTAAAATTGAAGTTTACAGTGCCCTGGTAAGAACTTAATATCTTCATTTACATAATTTTCTTCTAAATTACAAGTCATATTTTATCACAATAGAGTAAGCCAGAGGACATGAGGAAGCTATGAGCCAGCAGCAAAACATTCAAACCCCAACAGGCTAAAAAGTTCTCACAAACAGGTTATACAACAGAAAAAAACACACAAATAAATAAAATATCAGTTGCTATTGACTTGCACAGACCTTCTTTCCCTTGGGGATTGCCCAAGAATCATCATCTGCTCTTTCTCAACATTTTAAAAGAATATCCAAATTAGAAAGAAAATACAAGTTAACAAGTCTTGAACTGCTAGGATTGTTCATAGTTATCTGGAAAGCTATGGCACTACAAACTGCCTTCTTGAAATAAGAAAGGTGGTTTCCTTCACTTACTGCATGGAAGAACATTTGAACTGAAAGTTGAGTCCACTTCTAGCCTCAGTAGAATCACAGAAAATTAACATCAATCCAGCAGAAACATAGTGATGACCACTGAATTCAAAATGTTCTGGCTAGAGAAAAATCTCCTTCAACCCATGTTAACACACAGCATCCATCAAGGACATTATTACTGTTGCTTGACAAATGTGTGAAAAGACAAAGTCAGGCCCCAGGATATTCCACATCCTGTAAGTATTTCTTGCATGAAACAAACCTGGAAAACAGTTTTTAAGTTTAAAACAAGTTTGCAAAAATTTCTCAGGTGGAAGGGTAATAGCCAAAGACCTGTGTGCAAACATCTTGACACATTTTCAAGGCTACATATTAGACTTTCACTAACTTTTAAATTTATACCTTTGATGAGAAGCACATTTTTAATTCTTCAGTAGAAAATACAGGGCTGCTTTTGTGCCATCTGTAATGATTATCACTCTTCTCTAGAACACCTTTGCATAAAAACCAAACAGAAATGAAAGCATGCCTTGCTCTCTGCCTCCTCCCCCTGCCCAAGACATTACAGGATGCGCTCGGAAACAGATTGGGGTTTTCTTCTGCATTAGCTAATATGTGATTAAAAGAATGGACACAGCTATTACAGTTTTCACATGTTTGAATCCTAAAGTGGGCAAGGGCCTGCTAGCATATTGGACACTTAATAAAATATAAATACATGCTTTCTAAGTAAGGATGTATACTAGAAGAAGGCAGGTTTACTTAGTAAAAACAAATCAGCTACTCTAAGACCAGCTTCTGTAAGTCTGAGTTCTACAATACGCGTTTCCTAAATCTGCACATGATACTCTGAATCTTGGTTACTGGATTGTCCCTTTATTGAATTAGACACAAACACTTAAAGAGGAAGAAAAACATAAAAATAGTAAAATGTTTATACTTAATACTCCATTTCCTTTTATATACTAAGATTCTAAATAAGATTTTTTTAATGCTTTTTTTCTACTCCCAATGGCTCAAATGTTCATCAGACTATTTTTAAGCCAATTGTTTCTCCCTGAAACCATCTAACCACCAGTATAGTATAAGGTTCTGATACCTTGACTAACTGCATGAAGAAAGCAAAAGTAACAACTTGTGTCCATACTGAGGCAATGTTGACTTTAGTCAACCAGCAGCACCTATGCAGCCACTTATCCCAGTGCCCACACAGACATCCCAGCACCAGCTCTGTTACCGGCACAGGAAACAAAACCAGCACAGGCAGCCTGGCCACCACAGGTCATTCTCACTGTTATTTAGGGTGCCGTCTCCAAAATCCTCATGCTCTCTTGGGTAAATGACTACCTGTGGCAACCAAACTCACTCACATTACAAAGCTGCTCTCAAGAGATTACTGAAATCCTACTGGTTTCACTTATTTAATTTGGTAGGCAGACTACATTGCTGCAAAGTGGATTTCCTATCTGGATGAATTCTTACAGCACACAAAACAGGACAATGAATATCTGCTCACAGAACAAGTTGATTTTTTGTAACTGTTCTGGTGCTGTCAAAGAGATCCATAAAGCAGAAAAGAAAAAGACCTGAAACACTGCAGGTTTTTGAACCGCATGCCTAAGATTATGGTGGGCAGAGCTGCAGAAAACCGACTCCTTGGGCACAGGAGCAAAGCATCTGTATATTCTCACCTGTGCCTGTAATCCTGATTTCAAGCAGTATTATACTACAGTGAGGAGAAAAAACAAAATCACATTTTGTGGTACTATTTACCTCTACTTATTAGGTGCTTTGCATAGCTACCCTGTTGATAAAATCGCCACGGTAGACATAATCATATCTGAAGAGATCTAAGAAATAAGGACACCTCCTTGGTCCTATGCTAGATTCTTCCTGTGCAGTCAGTCTCAGTCTAATCTCATCCAGAACCATAAAGCACATTTATCAGGCCTCTGAGCACTTCTGTGCAAGTTTACCATGTAAAAATGTCATTTGCCTTTTGTGGTGACACCTGTACGAGTGAACTGCAGGTTTCAACAAGGAAGCAGAATTTCACAGCTGGACAGACTTCCTTCCTCCTCTCCTGTCAAAGGCCCAGGTAAATGTTAGCTGGATTTACTGTACTGCTCTATAAAAGGGTACAGAAGGCAAGAAGTCACCTCTCAGCTTTCACTGGGGAGGGTACAACAGCCCAGTGCCTCTGGCTTATCTGCCCAGCAGTAGATTCAACAGACTTAGCTTGCACAGATGGGGAAACATGAAATACATTTTAAAAGCACTAGGAAACAGTTTACTGTAGAAAGGAAGAAATATGCTGCAACAGAGACTGTACTTGTCAGCTCTGGCCTCCCAAATGCAGCATTTAACACTCTCTCAAACATCATCCTCTTCTCTACAGCTCTGCACAGCAGAGGACAGGATTTGTCAGGGCAAATGACTATTTAATCTGTAGTTCAGACATGAGTAATTCACTTTGCTCAGCTTATAAATCACATGCATGCAATTCATCCAACATGAAGAAGTTTCTCTCTCACACACCTACACACACAGAAGCTAAAATATTAAATCTGTTTTCGCAAGGTAAACAGAAGAATATGAGGCTCAAATAGACTGATAAATTAATCTGAAATATTACAAGGCCAGGCTTCAGGATTTGATGGCCATATTTAACATTTATCGAACACAGACATACAAGGGTTCTTATACAGCCAAGATATATATTGAAAATGAGTATTATACTTGACACGTAAAAGTTATAAGGCTCTCCCCTTTTTTCACAATCTATTTCTTTTACAACATGCTACTTTGGGAATCTAATCTAATACCTTTTCTAGCCTCCTTCCATCACTCCTCTACCTGTATTCAGCAAAATGTTCTTGGCTAAGTTCTGAATAGCATTTCCAGTTTTTGAAGAATCTACAAGCATTTTCTAGGTAAGGAAGGCCAATATGAAGACAATTCTTTTGGCCTCTGTGCTTTTAAGGAGCACCTAAAAATATGGTGGCTTTTGACCATCCTCACTGTAACAATAACAGGGCAGTTACAGCAATGCATAATTTTCTATTGTTTAAAAATCAAACCATTAACAGTTAAGGCAGGCATAGAACAAGTTTATACTTGAGCTCTACCAGAGTATTATAAAGGATGAGATTTCACTAGTGTTGAATTCATCAGTGGCCTCATCTTTCATGCACCTGAATGGGAGCTACAGGAATTCTGCACTTACAGGAGCAGGTTAAAGAGAATTCCCTGTGACCAGCTGCAGTCTGTCGACCCAGGCAGCTGCCTAGGGTTTCCATCAGAAGAGGCACAACCAAATAAAGTCTATTCAAATTCCAACACCTTCTTCCTTCTGCACAGAAAAGGCAGATTATTTGCAAAAAATGTAGTACAAAATCTTGATTTTTGAAGGACGTTAAGTATCTGCAACTATAACTTCAGTTACAATCCACATAATGCTCCATACCTCTAAACTCTTAAAAACAAGTGCACATTACTGCAAACTTAGGGGTGTGTGTGTATTTCATTGATTTCTTTTTTTAAGGAGAAAGAACAGCTCTATTTAGCTACAAGCTAATCCAGCTACTAATTAAACCCGCCAAAGGCACTCTGGAGTTGTGTTTTCTGGGTAAACAGGGAATCGATGTGAATTATACCGGACTTGCCAGGACACTGAATAGCCCTCACTTTCAAAGGTGAAGTAAAGAGCTGAGGAAGAAGAGCTTTGAAGACTGTGTCATACAAGCATTAATATAATGCTCACATCAGCAGCACTGTGGCTTTTTAATTTAAAGCATGTATTCCTTTGAGAATTACCATTATCTCATTTTTTTGCACTCTACCTATTATACAATTCTTTTCGGAGATCTTAACGTGACTGTCATGGCTTCTGAAAAGCAGCAATCGCTGCCCCCAGCCACCGCCAGCCCTTAAAAGGGTCCAGAGGGAAAAGTCAGCACATCAATTGTTATAGCTTTCAATGCGTCTTTTTAAAAGGAAGAGTTAAGTGTTATTTTATATTTTTTTCATGCATAATTTCAGTTATTTCCCAGTAAACATATATCCCAGGGCTCTGGCATTTCATCACGAAAGTTTAATTGAAGAAGGGGGTTGAACGCAGGAAGGGGTAGGGGCCTGGGGAGGGGGTGTGCAACCGCTGGACGGGTCCGGCGACGAGCCGGGCTCCGAAATACCGGGGGCGGGGGGGCGAAAGCCGGGGCGGGGGCGGGACCCGGACCCGGACCCGGACCCGGACCCCCCCCGCCCCGCCGCTCGAGGCGGCCGTGCGCAGCGCCACGGCGCCCCCTGGCGGAGCGCGGCGCAGCCCGGCGGGAGCCGGGCGGCCCCGCCGCGCCCCGCGCCGAGCCCATTAGCCCGGCCGGCAGCCCGGAGGAGGAGGGTGCCGTCCTCGCTTGATGACTGCACAATGAGCAGTGATATATTTTAATTTAAACACCATAAACCTATTGAGTGCTTAATTAACTTTAACCGTCTTTAGGGGAATGAAGCCAATTTGAGGGGGGTCAAAAGGAGTTGTTTCAATATCAAACAGTTTTACATAGTCAATCCATTCAGTAGGCCTACAGCTACTGATTAACACACAAAATTAACATGTTAGTAAAAATTCATATTCAGGTCTCCAGGGAAATTAAGATGCACATGCACAGAGCATGATTAGCACAACTATTGTTTTCCCCCAACAATATAATTTAATGGGTTTTCAGAATTACAGAAAGAGAGACTCAGTGCTGGTTTGAATTGATTATTTACCACAAAGCTTTGAAATATAGAGAAGACAGAAAACATGCAGAGCCAAGAGGCCAGCAACAGAGAAAAACAGGAGCGGAGCAAGTGCACGCTGCAGAAGGGTACGGCTTGAACGAGGGAGCAGGCAGCCGGCTCTGCCGCACCGCACCACACCATAGGCCTCCCCCCAAGCACTTCCCTTTGCCCTCGTTCACCAATGCCTTTCCCTCCTCCTCCTCCTCCTCCCCCCCTTCTTTCTGTTTCATGCCAATATGTTATTTTTCCATTGTGTCACTTATTTTACTAAGAGAACAAACAGCTCAAAGCTTCTTCCTATGCCTCAAAATATTGTACATGCCAATTACATTTCAGAAATAAGAGGATTAGAAAGGGTGCCAAACAGACCAAGAAAAGGTGAGTAAAAGAGGTGATTTAAAAAAAATATATACAGCTAGCAAGCCAATTACAAAATACAGCCTGGCAGGCCTGACTTAAATAATACTGAAATAAAATGAGAAATCCTCAGTGACTTCCGCAGTCTTCAAACCAGGACCTCACACAGGGACCTTCCATTCACATTCTGGCTTACACATGGTACAAAGTAAATAACTATTTTCTGTATGGAGAGGCACAGGGACAGTTGTTAGCTGCTTGGATGCAAATTGGGGTGAGTCAAATAAGCCCACCAGAGGCAGAAAGTCAGCAGCAGAGCAGGAAGGCAGAGAGCACCGAACGTCTCTTTTCTTGTATTATCAAACTACCAAGAGGCCCTCTTGTACCTTTTGGGTTAGGCAGGTAGTAAGTAGGGAGGCATATGGGGTTTAGAATAAGTGATTAAAGAGGAAAAAAAAAAGAACCCTATCCTTCTTATCTGAATAACCTAACTAAGGTCTATACAAAAACAGATTAATTGCCCAACTAATAAAGGTCACATGACTACCAAACGGTCAGCTGGTTTTCTGGACTTAGCCTATTAATTGTATTAAGACAACAAGAGAGACACAGGGAATTCTCTCATCATAAATGCAGGTGACTGTATATGCAGCTTATTAGAAATCTAACTACTACCTCCTTTTGCTTTGTTTGAGCTACTACCCTGCAGGCCCCACAGAGCTCTGGTCTGCAATGTATGAGAAGCTTATAGCTGCAGCTCCTGTGGATGCCAGCAACGTGCACAGTTGTGGCAAGAGTCTGGATCAGGAACTGGCAACCATTCATGAGCTAAACAGGATGCAACAGGTGCCCAGAAAGACTGTGCAATCTCTGTACTTGCAGAGTTTTCAAAACTCAACTGCACAAAGCCCTCTGCAACCTGACACAACTTTTGAGCGAGCTCAGCCTTCAGCAGGAGGCTGCACTAGATGACTGCCAGAGATCCCTTCCAACCTACTTTCTGCCCTTAGATTAAGCAGAGTGTCTCCTGATGCTCCAAAGTCAGACGCCATACCTTGCACAGCAGCAAGATCTTGAGGATCAACAATACCTAACCACTGCCAAGTCAGCAACACCTGGATACCAGCGTGTAGTGATCCTGGACTTCAGCAAAAGACAACAGCACCATTCTGCTGAAAATGGGAACGTGCACCTAAAAACAATATAATAAAATGCTGTCCTCTTCCAAAATCCACACAAAAGACTTAAATTCAAGACTATGATGATCTGGAACTCTCTAAATCCATAAGCAAAGCCTGTCAGAATCCCAAACTTGCTTGAACAAAAATGTGGATTTCTACTTATTTGATATTGCAACAACATTTGGCAAAGGACAGCACAAGAAAAACTAAAAAAATAGGCATATGATTAGTTGGGTCAAAATTTTCAACTTGCCTTAACCAGACTTACAGTTCTGCTTCCACAGTTTAGCAGCTAGGTGTGCAATTCCAAATGCATAGATATCTTTATGTGGGTTTCTTTATACAGACACCTAACTGAATTAAATTATTAAAAGAGCTAACAACAGTTATAAATCCAGATTTAAATGATCATTTTTGGAACAAGAACTAATGAAAACAATAGCATAGTCCAATTCATACTTGTATGCAGTTTACATTTCACACCAGATATTACACTAGTTTTCCATGTAGAAAATTTTAAATACCAAAGAACTTCAACGGCATCTGGAGTCTGTAGATCAGAATACAACATTAATGCAGAATACAGGGGAGCAACCTAGAGAGAAAAACTGGTGTAATGTCTCACAAGAACACAGGTTAGGAAACTAACACTTGGTTTATCATCAGCTGGTTTTTCTAATAGATACAGTGAAGCAGATAAAGTGGAAAGTTGGTAGCTGTCTTGGACTAAGCCCTCACTCAAACGCTGAAAAGACTGCCAGAGATTAAGCACAAGTCAACCATTTCATAACAATGATCATAGTTAAAGCTGACATCCTTGCAGAACATGATATCAAGTAATAGCAATCCACAGTAATATTTTAAGAAAGAGAAGTGATGTATTTATTGCAAAGAAGAAAGTAAAAAATAGCTCATAAGAAGAAAAGTTAGGAAACTTAAAAATAACTCTAGAGAAGTAAAAACATATTTAAAATGATGGTGTTAGAAAAAACCTGAAGTGTGGGAAAGCAAAGTACAAAATCAGGAGAACTAAGAGAAACTGCAGAACAGGCAGCCAAAGTTAAAGAAGCAAGGAGGTTAACGAAGTAGCAAGAAGTCTTCTGAGAGTTGATCTGTTTAGCCCATAAGATAAAAAGAGAAAAGGATCATTAGGAGATTACAGAGAAGCAAAAGTATTTCTGTTACCTGGATTCAGCCCAAAACAAATCTTGCCATTTACAGATAACAAGGGCATGGTCTGCCAGAGAATCTGCTCAAAATACTAGTCACACTCTCAAATTCAATAAAATACCCCCCAAACAAAGAAATCTATAAAAGAAGATGATTGTTTTCAGTGAATTTGCACTAAACACATAGAACCAGACAAGCCTGACAAGATTTCCAAGAGAAGCAGCTATCATAGCTTTTAAAAGAACTTTTGTTAGAATAAAGGCACACATTTAAAAGGAGCTGCAAAAAACAACGGTCATATGTAAAACCAGCTTAAAAGACAGATGTTATGGATGAGCTTGGAAATCCTATGCCACACTCCATTTCACCAGATTTGTCCGAGTCTACAAAGCAGAGATCTGGATATGTTTTGTCAATTGAGCAGGGCAAAGTGGGAGAAATAAGGAGGAGCTGAAAGTCTTGCTCTGTCTGTGTCTCCTTTACATCAGTATCGGGAAGGTAAAAACACCTCAGCTCTGCTCCCAGTGCAGTGTGAGACAAAATGAGTACAGCACCTGTAAAGATGACTGAAAGCCTTCTTTCATAAATGTAGGAATTGTCAAAACTGCCTAACGAAGCACGTGTGGATATCACTTGGGTAGTATTGAAAAGTTTTTTGATAAACTTCTCAGTAGATCCTTAGAAGGCACTTCAACTAAATTGACTGTAAACTTGTCAGGACTGGTGTTGAGAACAGAGAGCACTAATGTACTGTCAAATCTAAACAAGAACCAGCAAGGTTCAGCCCAGCTAAGGACTGAACTCTAGGTAAGGCTCAGTAAATAGTACAGGAAGAGGTGTCAGCACAGAAAGAAGTTAAATGCTGGCTCAAGGCCAATTCATGTATTTATTTTTAAATACATGAAAAAAGTGGGCACATACATTGTATAGATGGTAAAAGTCTCATAAAACAGTACAACTTTGCAAAGACTCAGGAAAATTCTGAGGCCTTCCTACAGGTAAGTCAGAAATACAATGTAAGTCAAATTTCAAGAAAACCAGGGCACCAGCACATGTTAGAATAAAGTGGTTATCACTACCTGTAGCAGTAAATATTAAAAGGATGAAAACTAGTTTTAGTGGCTAATGCTCAGGGATCTAAATGTCAGTAACATCTTCCCACTGTAGAAGCACTGTAAATAAAAAGCAACAGTACAACCAAGAAGAGCAACAGTACAACCTGCCTTCCAGGAGGGCAAGAAAAAAAAAAAACTATTAAGTTTTTATCTTCAGCTTTCGATGCTGCAAATCAAAGTGTTCCACAACATTTTAAGGATGGAGATACATTTTTCATAGAAAGAAGTTAGCAAAGGTAGGACTATTTATCAGCAAAACTCTGTAAGTAACAGATCATACATGCATAGCCGGAGAATTTACCACTGGCCTTTCTCAAAATCTGCCAACGAACCCAAGATGAAATCAGAAAACATTATAATGTCACAAGAGTCTTTAATAGATAAGATGTGACAGAACAGCTTGTGCACAAAGAGTATTACTGAACCAAAATTTTAAGTAATAAATGAAAACATGCCCAAGTATCTGACTAGAAAACAACATTCACATTTATAGCAAACAAGTACAAGATACTTTTATCACATACACAGAAGCAAAAAAAGAAACTTTCATCATTATAGAACAACAGATACATACTGAGATGCATCTTTCATGAAATCTCCAGTGTCACTGCCAAAGAAAGTTGAGGGAGTATATGGACCACCATGCCTCACTGAAGAATTTCAACAAAAAGATCTCTCACTTATGTAAGTCTTGCTCCCTACCAAAAAGCAAGTGATTAATAATGAAGAAATTACCTCAGCAACCATTTAGTTAAGCCAAATAATTATAATTTACTTCCATAGTTTCCTTTTAGCACAATAAAACAAAGTGATTTACAGATAACTTCCATGCGGAGGCAAAAATGTGTGGTTCCTATCTAAGAAATAGCAAGTAGGTTATGTTTTCAAAAGCATAAATGATTTAGTTTCTAACACAGAATGAGCAACACAACTTGTCAGTGAAGTTTGAACTTTATGTATTGATCGTCAAGCTCACACAGTATTCTTCATCAGATATATGGTGAGTGATGCAATATATGCAAACTTAGATAATGTAGCTCTCTGCAAGTATATAGAAAGTTATGTAGCATTTTTTGCTAGATGAGAAGAAATATATTAAAAAACCCACATAATCTATTTCAGGTTACATGTTGTCTGGCAATTATTTAACTTCAACATAAAGAAAAGGAGACAGCCTCCCCTCCTTGTAGAAACTAAGAGGAGGTACATTCACAATTTGCATGAGTAATGCAAATTCAGCTTGAAGTGCATGAAGACACTTGACATCTGCAAACTATGCATATGTTTTCCACTGAAACAGCACATGCACTTACCAGTGGAGGGTGACAGGACTTAAGCATATATACATTTTATACAGTTTTACAGTAGTATATTACAGAAGGCTATGTAGCTTTGGAGTTTCAAAACCAGCAATCCTTTACTTTATGTATGTGATGAGAATAGTACTTGATGCAATGACATTTTTCTATGAACTTTTCGTATAGCACAAGTGATGGTTTGAACTCCGTTTAAAAACGGAAGAGCAAAAGCTTTTCCTATTATGATCTTTTCAAGCAGAATAAGTGAAGAGTTATGGCAAGTTCGTGCCACTTCTAAGATGTTTAACACAAGTATCATAATTGTCACTTAATGGGTCAAGAAACAAAGACAGACTTGTCTCAGTGGTGTTGTCTGTTCTCTATAGATCACACTTATTTTCTTTTCATATTTAGGAAATGTAATTATGTCTAATTCAAATTACAAGAGAGAATAATTACACAAAGCCATTTTTTCTTTATAGTTAATCTTCTGAATATTTTATTTGCAAAGGAATACCATTTTCCATAAAGAAAACATTAACTGATGTGGCCCATATGGAATTTATTTAATTATATTATACAATAATAGGATTCCCTGCAATTTATTATGTTAATGAATTAGACTGTGTGTGAAACATTTCACAGTGAAGCCATTGCTCGACTTTATATGTATTTTTTTGAAATCCTTCTAATAAACCATTTTCTGTGGTTGTAAGAGGCAACAGGGCTTTGCAGTTTAAGCAAACCATGTTTCAGTTTATAGCAACGTTGATTTACTGAAGATTTTGAGAACCTTAAACTACACATTTGGAAGACTGCAATCTACTTACTATGAAACCAAATAATTGGATAGTATTGTGTACTTGATATCATAACTGAATACTATACTACTTTCGTAATTGAGTACTACTCTACTTTGGGAGTAAATTCTGTATTCTTGATTACACACACAAAAAAGAAGGAAAAAACCTCCAATAGTACTCCAACTAGGAGCCAGAAAAGTATTTAAAGAAAGCCTCTAACAGGCAGCATGTGTAAATCCCTTTTGGAAATGGGCCAAAGAGCTAGATCAATAGAGATTTTTGCATGAAAGTAAGTTGCTATTTGTTTTCTACAAGTTACTGCTACTGTGTGATCAGAGAACTGAAAATTCCTTCCATGATGTCTTCTACAAGACAGGCTCTGCAAAAGTCCGGGGGCATGGTCTCACTCTAAACTTTTTAAAATGTGATTTTCTCATTTTTATTAAAATGAGGAATCCACTCAATTTCCTCCCCTGGATTTTCAATAGTGAGGGTCAGCACCTTTAGGTAAATAGTAGGGATGTTGTGCCACCACAACCTTGTAAGCCAGGGCTGGAAACAGGAACCACACCAGGACTCCTGGTGCATTCTGCCTTTAGCTGGGAAGTCATGTCTGGATTTTCAGTTTCTCAATACAGCCTCTGTATTTGTAGGTGGATGAAGTATTGACAGAATTTTTTTTTTCAGCTACAGATGCTAAACTTCCAGATGTATGCACCTGTTACTACACTCCTATCATTGAATTAAACATATATACCAAGATGACTTGTTTGGTTGCTCTTGTTTGCTAATTTGTTTTTGTTTTCAAATTCATTCTGTAAATCAAGAACAAAATCCTATTTTCATCACAGCCATTTTGCAGCCCCATGCTACATCATGTAACACAAAACAATATTGTACCACAAAGGCATCCAAGCCCACAGAACAAAGTACTGGTGAGTAGGGATGTCAACCCAGGCATACAACAGCAGAAGTCTGAAATTGCATTTATCCATCAGAAACTCACTTTACACATAACTTCATTATGTCAGGAAAAACTACCTCTAAAACATTCTAAAGAAAAATCCAGACCTAGAGGTCATGACAGGACCCATCTTTGCAAATACTATAGCTGTCATTTGCTGTAGAGGAGGTAGAGGACAGAAAAGGGTTCCAGGTTTAGCCCTGCTATTCAGTGGTGAGGGCAATGACTAGTTAACACAAATTCTACAAAGAAATTCAGAATGAACCAGCCTCTCTTGTTATATTCTAAAATGTTTTGCCTATGTGTCACTTGTAAATATATTAACACTACAGAATCACTGATGTTGGCCCAAATGTCATATGTATGTTAGTTTCCAATTATTATCTTATCATTTATATTCAATTTCTCTTAATGGGAACACTATAAAAAAAAATTCTGCTGTGGTCACATACATTCCAAAGACTTGACAGGCTAGAGAGCCAAAGAAGCCTTATAAATATTTCAAATAACCTATTTTTTTTCAACCAACAAATACTGATATAATAATAAAAATAGTAAGTGAAGGCAGAGGAAAACGGGTCAAATTATATTGCAAGTGAACTAAGCCTGTGGTGATTTGCTCCAATTTTTATATTCTCAAGTTACATTCACTTCCATGTAAAGGCTGTGTTCTTAAAACATTTATATACTTAATGTTACATCTCTTGGCTTGACTGTTATAACATACAAAGACAGTTCAAGACTATATTATCATTCGTCTTTGGAAGAACTATGGAAACGCTGTTAGTAAAGTAAATATAGTGCACCTGGCAACAGACCTTGCATCACTTGGAAATGTAATTAATTTTGGCTGCACTGGGGATTTTGCCAGCATCAGGCCTACCAAACCTATCCCCAAATCATTAAAGATCACAAACAGACAAAAAAAAAACAAAAAAAAACCCACCTCAACCCCAAAACACACATTACAAATTGCAGCTACATCTCATAATGTAGGGCCAAATCCCAAACAATTTCACTCCAGGACCGCAAGCAACTGCATTCCTTAATGTTGCGTTTTGTATTTTTCCATACTAAGCCAGTATAGAGCAGAAAAGGAAATTTTACCACAGTTGGTCATTTAGGTGTCTTCCTGTGTTATGAAATGCGGCAAACATCAACTTTAAAATAATCAGTGTAGATCATGTAGCATATTTACGTTATGCCTTTTATTTTAACAAAATGATTCAACCAGTCACTCACTCATTACTGAAAGGACTGCTCAGTGAAGGAACTCTTCAGCCTATGTTGCTTTAGCAGGTGCTTGTGGAGAAAAATTTCACGATAAGTTTGCTAGCCCAAGGAGGTATATATTAGTCCAGACATTTTTTTTTTTTCCAAACTGTGACTGAGCAGAATAAACATCCTAAATCTTATTGTAAAGTAAGAAGGAACTTTTATTTGTATCTCATGGTCCACTGTATCACAGAGGCATTAACCAGCAAGAGGAAGAGGAACGACTGTCACCTAATGAATTGCCAGCAGCAGTTCCTCAGAAATCTCCCACAATGATGCTCACTCACTCATGGGTCACAGCTGAGAGCATGCCACAGACTGAGTTTAGTTCTCAATGCAAGCTTTTAAAATATTATTAAAGGCTCTCTGCAGTGAGCCTTTGAAGTGTCTTATCTTGCTTTAATGCTCCTTGCAGAAGAACAAAACAGGACTAATACGTTCACAATGAAGTTCATACAAATAGTTCTGGAAAGCCTGTATTATCCCAAAAAATACTTTTTGCAGAAAGCACCAAAGAAGTGACCAGGTATAGATCATATAAACCATACTCAGTTCCCACCACTAAATACCTCTGTACATCACAACTTGTCTCAACACTACTTCATGACCTAATAACCAACCAGTCTCACTGGCCCATACCTTCTTTCCTCATCAACACAGTGTGCACTATCAGAGCAGAGATTACAATCTATATCATGCTCTGCAAGGCAGGAGTATAAACATTCAAGATCAGTTCTTGAACCTATCTTTATAGTGGATGCTGGACGCAACCCTAACAATCATCATCACGCTGTCTGAAGCTGCAGCACTGAATAATCCTGAATGGGTCTTTCCTGAGCAAATCTGTACACCAAATCACACAGCTCCTCAATAGCTCTGAGCCTTTCCATACTGCAATAATTTTAAGTTAAGTGACTAGTGATGAACAAATACTCTTTCTACACATATTGTACACTTCAACGCACCACTGACAGTTTTAAAAACTCATGGATTAAAATCATTGTCTAACTATGTATTTAAAACAATTAAGTCATCATTAATTCAGTAAATGCCATAATAGGCTTCTAAACATTACAAAAGAATCCTTTCCCAAGACATACATTGATATGATATTTGTCCAACTAGGTGATTTGCTTATTATGCACCAATTTAATGCTTTCTTAAAATATGTAGCAACAAAATGCACAAATGAACAAAGTTACCCTACTTAATTATTTGACACCATAAGTTTCAAATTTCCTGACGTGCCAAGCTAGCTAAAAATACATTAGTGCCACCACAGGACCTCTCAATTCACTTGGCACCAAAGGGTTAATCACACATTTAATATCCTACCTCAAACAAGAATAATTGTAGCAAGGAGCAAGCTCTTCTGGTAGCCTTCGTAAGACAGTGCTACTTCTTCAGAACACAACAGTAAAAAAGCCATGCAAATGGAGATGAATGGAGCACAAGCCACTGAGGTAATTAAAAATGTATTTTCCATCTCCTAGTAATTGAATTGTGTACAAGCTGCAAGTTAATGAGGTCATCTACCCTCGAGCACTGACAGGAAAGCAGGAATAATTATCTTTCAATTTTTTCTTATGTAGCAATTAATTTTAACCATTCGCCTACACCCCACTCCCACTTCCCTCATTCCAGTCAGTCAAAGTCATAGCTAAGCCGAATTGACAAGCAATTGATACGGTAGCAGCACGAAGCCGCCGAGGCGGGTAAGGTAATCAAGGGGCTGCAGCTGTTGAGGGCTAAGCGCTTCCAGGTGAATGTCACCTGAGATTTTGCATTCTGCCACTCGGAGGACTGGGGACACACAGTAGTGCCTGACAGCACATCTGGTGCCAGGTGGGCAGGGAGGGGACATTGCTGATTCGGGAAGGGAACAGAAGGATGGACAAGGATTGATGAATGGACAAGATTTGAAACAAAAATGTCTTTTTTCTTTTTTTCTTTTTAGGGCTCACATACGAGCATTGAGTCGCACTCTGTAGCTGTATGAAAAAAGGTCACGTCTTTGGCTTTTAACTCAAAACACAAACTCCAATTAAACTCAAACCCTTATACTTCCTGTAACTATCTGACATTGACTCACAGCACACTGTCCACTTAAAAGGAAATAAACGTGTGCCAAATCAAAGCAAGGAGAGAAGTGAGGCACAAGGAGCAGCTTGGCACTTTGACCTGTGGTCTGAGGCCTCGCAAGCTCCGTGCCGATGCTTAGGTTTGTAATTGAGCTAGCAATCTAAATGGGTCTTCCTTTGACCTGCACCATCTTTCAACAGCTGAAATGAGCAATTCTGTTCATGAAAAGACAGATCCCCAGGATCTTTTAACAATATCAGCACTGGCACATTTAACAAATGTATGCAACTCAAACATTTCACTAAAATGTCTAAGCTTGAAAGTAGGAGGCTTAAGTGTTTGGTTATTAATACAACTCCTACCTTTCCTCCCCGAATGGACAACCAATGTCATCAGCACATTGCATAATCGATGGAGCACACTGCTGGACTCCAAAGATGGGCATGTGAGCCTTTACCACAATGACAACTTCCACCTGTTGTCATACTCCTACTTGCCCTCAGCTATATTTCTTCTATAATTTTTAATTATTATTTTTGGCTTCCGTTTTTAGGAAGAAGCCCTTTCCACACAGCAAGAATTCTGATTGAAACACTTACCTTCATGAATTACCACAATGATTGTGTCTTACTCACCTGGCTTGGCAGACTAGCAAGCCTGCCCACCAGATAAAACTCCTTCACATTTACAAGACACACTAAAATCCTTTCTCATTTACACTATTAAAACTTCAGAGAAACACCATAAAAATGGTGGAAATTATTCTGCATCAGTACAGAAAAGAAATCTCAGACCAATGCCTTGGACTCCAAGCCAGAGTCCAGCTGCTTTCTCTTTTGCTCTTACTAGCCAATTCAAGTTTTTCTTGAAGTTGATTTCCATTATCTCAGTTTCCAACAAATATTGTTTCCTTTTAGAAGAGCACAGTTTTCAAAGCAAAGCTTGGTAGAAAAGGTAACAGAAGTTAGTTCCTAGTGCTTAACTTCCTTAGAAATGCAAATTGTGATCATTCTGTGGATGAAAAGTTAGACAACACCTGGAAAAAGGGTAGATATAAAGGTCATCTCAGCTTCAGTAAACAATTAGCATCAGGAATGAAATCAAAGTCAAGCAAATGCCAACATACAGAGACTGGAAGGAAAAAAGTAGTCACTTTCTTTTGAGCACATTAAAAAAATGTAACAACCCATGACAGCGCAGTAATATAGTAATAGCAGTAATTTCTAT
The DNA here is from genome assembly GCF_036417845.1 of Apteryx mantelli. Lineage (NCBI taxonomy): Eukaryota > Metazoa > Chordata > Aves > Apterygiformes > Apterygidae > Apteryx > Apteryx mantelli. The sequence goes on along the minus strand of NC_089981.1, from coordinate 33,196,178 downwards.
ATATTTATCACCTACCTGTCTACATATGTTGTAAGAGAGTCTTCTACTTTTCTTCCCATTGATGTTGTGTTCCACAACCTAAGAGCTGCTGGCAAAGGGAAACTCATGTCACATTAAAACAAAAACAGAACAGGAAGTGGAAAATAAGAAGTTTGTTTCTCCTGAAATGAAGATCAAATTGTTCCTTTTAGCAGAAGACTTCACCTTCTCTGTTTCTCATGTCATAGGCAGATGTTTAATGTAAACCTGTAGCATATGCACAGAACAACAGAAACACCTTCACAAAGATCAGCAGAAGGAGTTTTTCCTTTGCTACTGAGCAGTGCCCAAGAGACTAGAAATTGAATCAAGAGTCTCACTTTAGGAAATCACAAATGAAAACAAGGACATTGACTTTCATTTAACCAACCAGAAACTAATATTCTTGGGTAATCATGAAAGAAAAATATATATCAAACTTTTTCCAGGACTGAAATAGAAAAAAAATCATCCCCCTCCACTGTCCCCCCCCCCCCCAAGCCCAGCTGTTTAACTAATTGCAGCTAGGTGCAAGCCTGGGACAATTGCTAACATTGGTGACAAGCCCAGATGAAAAGAAATCAGTTAGAATATTAGTATTCATCACTAATAATTAAATGCATTTGAAAACACTACACACATGGCCATGGTAGAAAGACATGAATTGTACTACAAAGACAAAATCATTCTCAGTGGTTAGTTAAATGTTGTCAGTCAGTCCTAACCATTTCACAGCCAGCTTTCTCTTTGTAATGGCAGATTAAACTTGGCAGACTTGATGGGGCGTGATAAACTTCATGTAGTTCCCACTCCCCCTCTTTTTACAAAGCTGGGGCATGTCCTTCCCTTTAGGTTTACTTCAGAAAGCCCACATAAAACAAGGAGATCAGTTTCTAAGTCCTCAGGAGGTTGACCCAGTCTCATTAGAACATGAAGTTTGAGTACATCTGCATCAACTGAGGAATCTGCTTCAGCATCTCTCCTGTCTCTGAAGTTCAAAAGCATTGAGGAAGGAAGCACTTACTCAAACAGTTCCAGTGATCAAGCAGCAAAGACAAGGCCAAAAGAAAAGATTTAAATTATATAGCTGCTTCTCTTCAGAAAACAAAAAATGTCCTACTGGGTCAAATGGTCCACCCTGGGCAGTATCCTGTCTCCCACAGAGGGAAAAGGAGCTGCTATTTAGAAAGAGCATGCAAGCCTGATCACTTTCTCCAGTACATTTCCCTCATACCCTCCAGCATCCAAAACTGTTGTATTAGGCATTTGGGGGGGGGGGGGGGTACATCTCTGCTTAACCCCTTCAGTATGTGTTTATGGACCTGTTGTCCATAATTTGACAAAATTTGTCTACTCTCTTTTTGAAACTGTAGATATGGTGTCTCCACAACACCTTGCAGCAATTGTTTCTAGAGTTATGCTACCCACCGCATAAAGAAAGACTTTCTCCACTAGCTCTTCTTCAGACTTTTAGAAGTTCTCATATTATGCCCGTAAAGTGTCCCTTTCCCTGATCTGCTGCTGTCACAAACTGATCCTGGCAGTAGAAACTAGAGATGGTTACTCTTGAAGAGCAGTAGATTTGAGGAACCATAACAATTTGAGAAAAAAAGAATACATGAAGGACATCCAATCTTTGCTGCCACAGCTGGTTCATTCTCTCACTTCCATCTTTCATTCCCTTTAATCTAGGCTCTGTAATGACCTGCACATCTGGAAAGTTCAATCTTCCAGTGAATCTTTTCAACCCAATGCCATCTAACAGAACAGACTGTTTATTTGAAAAATAAAATGAAAACAATTTTTGCCATTATAAGTAAACATCTTGGCCTAACTGTAAAATGTTGTTTTTACTGAAATCCAAGATGATACTTCTTCCTAACTTTGGGGGATTTTAAATATCCCAGGTTTGTCATAGACTTTCCATGATATGGAAATGACTTGAAAATTTTAAACAAAATGGTGCAAGTGCTTAGAAATAGCTTCTAATGAATGGAAGATAAATTGTGACAGGGCAGAAGTAAGGCTATTTTTTGAATACTTAGCACTGTTAAATTTTCTTCCATGTACATATATTAGATATATTTACATATCTATCATATCTCCACATTAAATTTTTAGGGTGTATTTCTTTTTCTGGCTACAAATTCTTCTGTTCAAACATCATATTATCTGTGTTAACTTTTTATGTTCACTCCGCAAAAATATCTGAGTCTTCAGATTTGGATTAATACCCTTTTCTTTTCCTACCATTCCTGCAATGTAAAGCTAGGAAAATGAGCATATGAGGAACTAGGCTCAGAATCATCACTCTTTAGCTCCAAAAGCAAAAGCATTTATCTGAATCATACTGGAGCTAACTGCTATTTGGGTCAATGATGAGAAAGGGAAACATCTCTACCTCACACACACAGACTTTTTTATAAAAGTAAGTATGTTACTCTGCTACCAAAAGGCTGTAGGTTCAGGAGAATTAATTCAGCAAATGTAAATCAAAAAAAAAGGTCAACCCCTTTTCCCCCAAAAATTAGAAACCCAAAACTTAGATACCATTCTGAAATAAACCACAGCCAGAAAGCAAAGCAAGAAACTATATGAAAAGTGTAAGTCTCGAAAAGCACACTGAGAAATTTAATTGTTTTGTTCTACAATCAAAAGCCTGTAGCATGCAAATTAAATAAAAATCTCTGCTTGGATGCTGAAGTATAAAGGAATTCATGTTCTCACCACACTGCAAGCAAGGCACGTTGTTCACAGACATGCAGGAACAATTTCACTTTGATATAACTTTAAATATCACCTATTCTTTTCAATAATGATCTGCAAAGGAGAGCTGATAGGATTTAAACCTGTATAAAGTCTGAAGGTATAAACACGAGCCATTCTACACACCAACATGAGACAAATCAGAACTTCAAACAGTCCTTAAATTTGATAACCAAAATGGCAGTTTGAAAGGTGGAACTTTTCAGGCACCTTTTTAGGTACAACTAAACTTGGTCAAGCATGAGCAAAATATAAGGTTTGTAGAGTACGCTGGAAGCACTGCAACATCCCAGTCTGTTTGCCTATGCTTCACCCTCTATTGAATTTTCTTTTTATTGCTGTGAAAACACTAAATGAAGCAACTTGGCAGAACCTATTCATAACAGCTAAGAGATAAGATGTGGGTCTCTGTGCTGTGCCAATCTGTAAAATAACACTGTCCCACACCAAAGGCATGTGCAACCTAAGTTTTAAAACTCAACTTTGAGTTTTAAGGGTTTTTATTAAGTTTTCTCCCCAAAGTTCCCAAAACGGAGTGTTTTCTGACTTTCTACTGAAATACTAGATAAAGCTTTTCAACAGTTAACAGGAGTATTTCTCAAAACTTAGGGAAGTCATGTTATGTTTCTGCTAATTCATGTTGTGAAACAGCATACTACCTGAGGTGGGTGTGCCTTCGCACTCATGGCTTCTTCAGCATTCTTAGAGTGAATCTATGCAGCCATTTCAGCATTCTGACACCTCCTTCAACCCCCAAATTAGCTCCATGTATGGTATTTAATTTCTAACACAATTGATGTTAACATTTTAACTTGAGCCAGCTGTAAGGTCAAATCCTACACAAATGTTCTCCTGTGAAGAGCCCCAGAGATCAACATAATTACTTGAGAGAGTAATGCATCTCCTATGAATACTTACAGAATAGAACTCCTTTTTCCTTACTAAAATAACTTATTACAAAAACATATGCCCTCATGAAAGATTTTAGGCTGCACCATTAAATACTTATGTTTTTCTAAAAAAAACTTATCTAGCCAGTTGTTGCTTATCAGTCAACTATTTAAGTATTGTACTGTGTTGCCTTGATCTGACTTTGCCACACTGTGATAAATGTGCACAGGTGTACTGCACACACTGTTCCAGGCCCTTTTTTTTTTTTTTCCTTCTTCTCCAAAGGATTATATATGGCATCTACATTAACTAGATTGTTACAGGAAATTTCACACAAATAAGAAAGTCCATTTTTTGTTAAAAAGGACTAAGTTCATAAAAGGATTCTGCCACCCTCACCAAACAGCATGTCAAGATGCAGCGGCTGCCCACTGAAGGTTTGAAGATCACAAACAGTCTCAGGATCCACCCTTCCCTTCCCATAGAAACTCTCCCATTTCTGGGGTCCATGCCAGTCTTCACAACAGCTCTGGGAGATCCAGGCATGAAAAAAATGACACAGGATGTAAATCACTGTATTAAACTCACCTCCAGAGTGGGGGATCAATTTCAGTAGTATTTACTGAAGATCCTTGACAAACCTGGTGGTTCTTCCCAGCTGTCAAGCTCCCAGATTAAGCACAGCCTTGCCTGCTTTGGGTTATTCCATAAAATCTCTTTAAGCCATCACAAATGGGTTGCTGACTGTGCAACTCTAGATTTAAAAAAAGCGATTTTCACTCTCTGTTGTCAGTACTATTTTATTTTCAAAAAGCGTTGTTTCAGGGTATTTCCATTCACCAGCTAAGTCAGTATTAATTTCTTGTTCCCCATTCTGACAGCACACAAAAATTAGAGTATATGCAGAAGCGAATACAGTCAAAATGGAAGATTTTCAACAGGTGATCAGATAGCAATCTGTGAAAACAGCATGAATTTCTGTTTAAGGCAATTGAGGAAACTTTGCTTCCTCCAGACACCATGATAAAATTACCATATATTAGTTTCAGCTATGTCAATTTTCCTAAATTGAAAACCCCAGTGTAACAAAATGTCAACAAATTTTTTTGTGAAATGCCATTGTTCCTAACTATCCTTAGAAGTCACATGTGGTCAGTTATAACAGGCTTAATAGTCTCTCAGAGATTCTATACGAGTTCTGTATTAGTATCTCCTGGCATCATCCCTAAGTTGATTTACCTTAATCTTTTAACTTCATTGTTTTCATCAAAAGTATTCTTCCTCCTTTCCTGCCTCTCCAAAACTGGCATAACAACCCAAATACTTTACTCACTATTTCTTAGCAATTGTCTGTAAAAGGAAAAGGGATTTTAGTATGTATTCTGTACTTATATGCAGGAAATTGAGTTGAAAAACTAGAACTTGTATCACCCATCAAGCACTGTTACTCATCACAAATTATGCTTTGCAATGGTGATCAATACTTTAATTCTGTTTGCATTTAGATAAACTAAGGCACTTTGTAGTCAAGCACTTAACCTAAAAAAAAAACCTCTAGGATGCTCTTTTCTTCTAAAGAAATATATTTTTATGGCATATTTACAGTATTCAAATGGTTTGATGCTTTACCAAGACATCGTTCTACCATATGACTATTAAGAACACAGTAGCATAAATGTATATGTTTGTACGGAGTGAATTCCAAAAAAGATTATACAAAACTCAGTGAAAGACTATACAGGGCAGCACTGCCTCATAACACATTATATACTATTGACATAAGACTTCTAATAGAAGAATAAAATTGAACTTGAGGTTTAGTAAGATATACGGTAGGTATGGCAAGGCAAATTAAAAGTTCTTCAGCAAGCCCACCAGATGCCTTAGTAACTTCCTTTACAGAGCATCATATTGTGGACTAAAGAGATCTCATGAAAAATAAGTTGAAACCTGACTTAGAAAACTGCATAGTGCTTTCAGCTCCCAGTCAGTATCTGCAGGATCAAACCTCAGCAAAAAAGCACTGCCTTGTAGCACATCATAAAATAAGCTCAATAAAGACAGACTGCAAGAAGATCAAACTAATGAGACATCCCTGTTTTTCTTCTGTTTCCTAGGATACTTCTCTACACCTACAGTTCTTCCATGTTCATGTTTTAAAACAGTCATTTGACATTTACACCCGAATTATTTCTAGCTATAAATATCTCCCCTTTTTATATATCCATCTAGCTTTAGCATGTTGGTAGCTCACAGTATCCATTTCATTAAGATCTTCAGGATTATAAGTGACAAATCATTAACCCATCCTTCCATATAAAATAGAGCCTCTGAAGTATAACAACTAAAATAAACAAATCTAGATTAAGCAGGGCTCTGAAGATCTTTTGCTCTTTCAAAATAGCTGTTTGCCTGTCCTTACAAAGTTAACACCTCCAGGCTTCTCACAGTGGTTGCTCAGTAAGGAGTTGTTAAATTCTAACTTAGAAAGTCAACTGGTGGAGGTTAAATAGCTGGTTCAGGCTCTCTGCTCCTTCTAATCTCCGTGTGGAAATTTCCACCTAAAGTGCGAATCACAGCTGTGGCTTTTGTGACAGAAATACATAACCAGTATGGGCTGGTCAGCGCACCCACTCAGTCTCCTAGGACACCTTGCAACACCTGTTAAAATAGAATGGCTTTTCAGCCCTGAGGTAAATAAAACCTAAAGTTACAGATTTTCAGCTGACTGTAACAGTTGACTTTCTCTTGCCATTGAAGTACTCTACTAAGCCCTCACCTTCTCCCAACAGAGAGGACTGCTAGTGTGTCGGCAAATGAAGGACTCCCTGACAAAAGTTTGATAGCAGAGGTACTGGATGTCTAGCTGCATTACTACAGCTCTCCTCCCACACTCTGTAACCATGCAACTCACTTACCCTATTTTATCTTTACACTACACTTCACTATACCCTAAGAAAGATCCTCATCACCTCTTCATACTTCATGAAGCCTTCAGTTGCCTGCTATGACAGTCAAGTTTACACCTTTTTCACCTAGGAGACATGTACTGTGAATTAAATTGTTTTTTGTTTCCAGTAAAATAGAACAAGAAATCAGAACAAATATTCCCTGATGTCCTTCCCTTCCCCCTATTTTATGTGGCACAGACCAGCCCGCAATAATCAAACCAGAGCCATTTAGTGTATAGTCTAGTCTTGCTGTGACTAATAGGATGATTGGTTGTATAGCTTCTTTATGGTTGTTCATTATATCACCCTTACATAAAGTAATTTAATTTCAGTGGGATAATTAGGGTATTTCTAATCTAACTGATAGTCTGAATGAAATGAGATTCTCCGAGGGAGATTTGTGTACCAGGAGCGGGCTGACCTTCGGCCCCAATTTTCACACAATGTATTAAGCTGACAGCCTCCCTCCCAAGCCCCGCCGCACCGCCTCCTCGCAACTGTGCGGATCTACACCCTGCAGACAGACAGCAACATCAAATGAGGTTCCCCTAGCCCCAAATCCCATTATTAAAGAAAAACATACTATTTTATTTGAATTATAGAAAAATAATCCAGGACATCATTCACTAGTTTGAAATGCAGCACTCAAATTGCTATTATTTATCTGCTGTGCAAAGCATGCAGCTAAATTCTTGATCTGAGACTGTGCCTTACAAGGCAACTTTGAAGATATATAACATTCACTTGACTGACACCAAACTTCTATAAGTATTGGAACAGAAAAAGGCTTTTTCACAATTTTCTGGTAACAAATATGCAAAAGTTGAAATATGCCATTTCCATACCACTAGCAAACTGAATCAGTGCTATACTGATGAACCAAAAGAAGAAGGTTGCACTAACAGCTGCTGTACACTGTGACTGTTGAGCAGTGCAGAATATTCGACTGGTTAATGAAAAAAGGCCCTCCACTGCTCCACTGCCACGCACGTACTAGCACCTTTCTTTCTGTTATGTCTCCTCATTTTCTGAAAGCTAACACATTTCTTTCCCATACCTGTAGGATACTTTTCTGGCTCAGACCAACCACTCTGTCTCTGAAAGCTGCAAGAGTCTTTTCCTTACTTGAGAGTGAACTGAATCTGGCTACTGAAACCTCACCCCACTGCCATAGCTGAAGGCTGGTCCCTGTGGTTGCACATTCCTCTGTTGATCCTTGTCATTACAGAGGATGATACCCTTAAACACTGGAACCCTTCATCCTCAGACCTTAGAAATTATTTCCCTGTGATTAGTAAACTTCTCCAACCTCAGTTACTCTTAAGAGCTAATAGAGGCCCATAAAGGCTCTACAAATCGAGGAAAATAATTTGCTCTGGCATTTAATTTATTTTCAGTATTCCAGTATTTGATTTAAACACAGGAAATAAGTTATATCAGCTTTCAGGCTTCTTTGTCCCAGACTAGCATAAACAGCTGAAGTGGCAGACTGAAGACCTCAGTCACACTCTTCCCTTACAGACACCAAGAGTGAAATCCTGCACACAAAGTCAAGAGCTCCCACTGATGTCAGAGGCGTCACAGTTTCACACCTACAGCTCTACAGTTACACACAAATAATCAATACACGTGGCGTCACGTAAATATATATATATGGATTAAGCTATTCACCTGTTTCTTAATCATAATAAAGCATAATTTAATGGAAGTATGTGCACTTGTTCTCTGAAAAAGAAACCTCAGCATTTACGCTTGAGCGGGGAGAAAAATATGTAGATAATCTATAATATTTACCTCTGAATATTTAGACAGTAGATTTCATACAGAAGTAATTCTCTTCAAGAAATTACACTGCCATGAGCACCTTTTTAAAGAGAGATACTTCATTGTTTTTAAAAACAAAACCCAATACACTGCTACATATTCTAGCTACCTGAAGGTTTTTTCTTTAAACCACAACTACAAGAAAAAGTATAATTAAGATTAAGACTCTGTGTAGATTCATATTTTAAAAGCATGTTTTAGGGAGGGATGGGGCGGGGAAACATAAATGCAATTTAAAAAGAGCCCACCTCAATCTTTATTTCACTCAATTTCCCATCTTATCATTATTCAGTAATGGTCATTTGTGTTTTATTTTCTTCACCAAGCCTTGCACTTGCAATCATGTCAGGCCACTTCCTTGGGAATTTGTTGTTAGCAAGTCACTAACCTGAAAGATGGTAATGGCTCTTTTACAGAAGGAGCAGTCCTGTCAGGACCTATTTAGGAGACTCTTTAGTTCATGGTTCATTGGCCTGATAAAACGAAGAAGCCATTATAGTTTAATGGGCCAAAACAGAGCTCTCATACAAGAAGTAAAGGATCTGTACTAAAGATGAAGGACAATTTTCTACTTTTGGACACATACTACAAACTTAATTTTAAATAAATTTGTAGAGAGAAGACAGTATTGATCAAAAGTAGTTTTAAAGTAACAAATATTTTGCAGTGTCTTCATCAGATGGTTTTCTTAAGATTTTCCAATATATTCTTCTTGGTCAAAAGAAAATCAAATCCTTACATCACTCACAGATAATCTTATATTAAGTGAATGCCCAAAACAGATCTAAGCATTTAGAATACAATAAATCTACTTTATATTAAAACATGAAAGTTAAACACTAGTTTAGAAGGGAAAATCCAAAGCAAAAACACTATTATTATTTTACTGTATTTAAGAGTATTGACAATGGATATCATTGGGTTCTGCTCGATTTCTACATCTGCCATAATTAACATGCAGCTCTGTACTCATCTGTACTTGGAGTAAGCCTTCAGTATCACTAACCCTCCAATGTGCTCTGACATCCTCAGATGAAGTGCTATAGACATGTTTCTGCGTTAAGAGTCTGACTTTCCCAAAAGTTAAGTATTCAGCTAAAATACTCAAACTTGAAATTGTATCTATAATTAGATGCATAACTAGGCATTTGCACGGGCAACTGCTTCCCATTTTGCATGCGCAACAGAAACAACTGTCCTTAACTCCCCACAGCAGTCTCCTCCTCTTCCAGCCTTTCACTGCAGCTCTGCTGCCACATTCTGCCTCTGTTCTGAATCCTCCCTCCCAGCGGCAATACTTTATTTCTTATGCCTTTGACAGAAGTCAAAGGATAGTGCAACTCTACGGTGACTTGAAGATCAATTACTTCATTAGGAAAATAATGATAAGACAGCCCCAAGCTGCAGCCTATTCTTATGCAATTACAAAGACAAGCACTGAGCCTTCTGCTGAACTGTACCCTAAGTGTTTCATGTAAAACCCAGACCAGAGCTATAAAGAGAACCTGCAGTGGAAGAGGGGGGAAAAAACAACTGTTTAAACATTTGGCCAATGAAGTGCACCCTGAAACACGGCTACTCCTGCAGCCCCTACACACAAGTTTGAAAGAGTTCCTCGTATCAGTGAGCCTTCATATAAGCTGAGGGTACTCAGTAGTTCCCAAATGACGTTTCACTGCCTCATGGAGCTTGTCCCCGAAAAGGGTCATAAAGCATTTTAAATCAGGAGCAGAAAATTATCTTTTTTTTTTTGAAACTAGTGGGTTATGTACTGATATCAAACTGGAAAGCACATACAAAATACATCTCTCCTCTCCTAAAAAAAAAAAAATCTTTATTTTTAGTACAGTTTAATAGAGTGACAAATTGCTATGGTATAGAGAGTGTCAGGGAAAGAGAAGACACATCTACTTTCACATATTTCAGCAACATTCAAACCATGCCAGCATTAACAATGATATACTTCAATCACAAAAAAGCCTTACTAAAGCTTCATTTTTAAAAGCTACAACTGCTATAAAGGCATGATTATAAAATTGCTTTATTTCTTACCCATTATACTACCACCTCCAAATAAAATATTTTTTTTTATTATTATTTGAAACTGTTCAAGAAAAAGTCTTGAACTAACATCACTGTCATAGCACTGTTTGGAGGTGGGGGGAAAGAAACAGGTACAAATTCAAAATTTTGGGCAAGATCACCCTTATTTAAGTTTTTATTAATCAAGTAATCTACTAAGATTTTCACTGAATTTTATTTAGATGCAGAATTCATGTCTTGTCCTTAACAGCTCTACAATATTAAAGTGCTCTGTGAAATGACTACATTAGGTCTCCAAAGAGAACTACAAATCATAAGATTTTTCAATAGCAAATCAATTTTTTTGTGCAATTTGTTCAATACTTAAAACACTCAAGATTCTCCAGGAAGAAGTCCTATAAATAGATGTGTTATACAGAAGACGTTAAATATGCAACAAACTTTGCCACCACATTTACGCAAGACTGATCTATACATCTATACTTTGTTATGCTCTTTTCATTTTTTTCTGGGAATAATAACTGTTTGCCTTGTTTCATGCAATTCTATTGTCTCCACTGATTACTGGAATCACATTTCTAGAGTAAACAAGGTGGAAAAAAAAGTCTCTTTCCCACTGTCCCATTTTCTGTCAGGAAGGTTTGAAGCAAAGTAGGCCTCCCAATAAGTTTTCTAATCTAGCTAAGCAGGCCTAAGATATCTGACAGCTGTTTCACGCTCTTCATCATCATCTGAAACAATCAGTACGCATTAGAGAGTACTTTTCCCTTTACAAAGGTGATAATTAGATAACAAGCTGAGATTAAAGTAATTACAGTTAGACAGCTGGCAAGGCAGCACAGTCATGTTGAAATATTGTTGATACTTCAGCATCTGGTTCTAATAACAGCACAGGCTAAAAGATTTTACATTAATTACAGCACATAATTTAATATAAACATATTTAATTACAATTGATGAGCGATAAACTGTTCAAGAATGACTTAACCCCTTACATATGTCAAAATGATTGGAACTTCATATATATCCTTCCACTTTAGAAGCAAGCTACAGTCACTATGAAGGGTTAGAAATTTTCATTTTTAAGAAGAGAATCTACCTGGCCAGATGAATTGGTGATATGTTATTTAAACATAATTCAAAAATATGTTAAAATTGAGGGCATACTACAGAATTCAGGACCAGATCCAGTAAAACATTTAGGCAGAATTGCAGCTAAGCCCAAAATTGCTATCTCAAAAATTCCATCTCCGTTGCCACCCAACCCTGAGGCACCTACAGCTCCCTGGTGACTGTAAAGTTTTCCCAAGCAATGCTCTAAATTACTCAGATCTTATCAAAGCTAGGCAACGCAGAGCCTGGGTTTCTTCCTAAACCCCTTTGGGATGCAGACACAAGAATGTGCTCCAAGGACTGCCTGCGTATTCTCTTGGAAACGGTCACTGGGTAAAATGCAAAGCTGTCCTTGGAGGGCAGGTGGGAGTCCTTCAAAGGTGTGGGCCCTAACCATTAACTTCTTGCATCACACTCGCTCCTGTACTCCTCACTGACCCACCAACGATGTAATTTTTGTAAACGGACAGTCAAAACTATTCATGGTAGGAAAGGTCCCACCAAAATGGCTACCAGCTGAAAAATTAGAGCAGTGGCAAAGAAGGGCAGAAATGAGACAAGCTAATCCCCCTGAAAGAAAGAAGAAAATGAAGTCTGATTTTCTGGGAACACATCCTACTCGCAAATAGCATAAGTATCCCAATAGTACCCGCCTCCTCTCCATATAACCTTTGCAACCCACCATAAGGAGGAGGAGTACCCCTTTCTCTGCTCCTCAAATCTGCAGCTTACACATGCACCTAACCTCTCCAGGGGTGCAGGCTCACAGCTGTATGTTCCTCATCAGAGAGCAGAAAGGTACCTGCAAAACTGGCCAGGCTTCTTGTTGGTGTTTCACCCCATACTAGCCCTAGATCAGGCTTCCATTCCTATTTCCTATGATGGTCTGGCCACACACCTGAATAAAATGATTTATTTGTGTTTAGGCCCTTGTCTGACGCTCCCCAGGGTCAGTAAATATTTTATACCTTTGTAATGTCTCTCTTCTCAGCAATATTTTCACTGTATTTGACAATGCCAATGCTTTATTTGTGGTCAGCAATTAGGTAACTTTTTAAAAAATCCTCTGACTTCTGGCTGGGGCTTTCTCATGTGAAATGATTTAAAAAAAAGACAAGTTTGCTGTAATCCTGAAGATGACATATGATATGAGTAATACAGATTTGAAAAATGTGCACTGATTAGGATGGGTAACCCATTACTGTACATATTAAGTCAAATGCATATTAACTTTATCTTTCCTGAGCAAATAAATTAAGAAAGATGAAATTAAGATGAGCTTAAAAGACAATATATGCCCCATACTATAATATGGTTGCATTTCCTAAAAATGTAACTCTTTTTTTCCCTCTCCAAACATGCAAGAAAGAAATCAGCTTGCTCCCTTAGAAGAGAATTAAAAAAACAGGGACTAAAGCAACATACAGACAAGCACTATCCTCTTTCCTAGATCTGCCATCATTATAATTATACACAGAATAGATGATACTTCTGTAGCACACCTTAGTTAGCACTGACTCTTAGCATCTGTAGTACACAGCCTACATGGCGCTTAAGTTTTATTAGAATGTACCTTACAGTATGTCCATCTAGCTGTAGTATTTTTGGCAAACCTGCAAAAGCATTTTCTTATGAGCCTGCTCCCCCAGTCTCAAAGGTTCCCACTCAAAACAAATCAGGCACCTACCATATTACATCATTACGCATAGGGCTACTCAAAAAAAGGGAAGAGACCTTTGAGGTGGTATCTTTAAAAATAAAAGGCTACATTCAAACATTAAACTTGAGAGAATGCCAGGGAGGATGACCAGGGATTTTAGTCCCATCATTATAATAATTATATGACCCTTATAGGGACCATGTCAGCAAAGGGAACGAACATCTTTTGGAAACTGATGAGCACTTTCAATTTTTATTTAAATGCTTCTATACAAATCTAGTCTTTTCTTTTAACTAGCCCTAGATAAAGATATTGGGTTTCTTCAAAATAATCAATGCTTGTTTCTTTGCTCCAACCTTCTATAGCAATATATAGTATATTCCACTTCCCTGGGTAATGATATAGAAAAAAATGTGACACATATCTGTGCTGTGAAACAACAGCTCCCATTGCTAGGATGCTCAAAATAACAAGCCCTTTGGAACCATTAGCCTAAAAACTGAGTAGGCTGTATATAATTAATTCAAGATAAATCATGAAGAGCTTAATTTTCTACACACCTCTTTCCTTATATTCTAATCACTCATTTTGAATTTCTGGACAAATGAGTCATATTCCACAGATACAGCCAAATGAAATACAGTAAGTGCTACCCACTTGAATTCCTGTAGTTATAGTTACCAACTAATTTTTATTTACTCTCTTATGCACCTAACAGCCTCTTACCAATTTTAAGATAAAACTGTCCAACAGATTTTTTCTCATCATGAACAATTTTATTTTGCCATGTTTCAACCAAAAAAACTTATGTTTTGTTCCCTGCCTTTTGGGGATTCAGCACCATCAATGATGTCAACCACTACCACTGTGACAAAATATATTAACTTGTTATTGCATCGAAGTAGTGCATTAAATAGTCATTCCCTTGCCCTTATCATTAAATTAAATCATCATTTCCTTTTCAGTCCTACAAAGAAAAGTTCTGAAATAATTTAAATTTTTTAAGCTTACTGGAGATAAACTTAATCCCAAGAAAATCTGGGTTCCATTGGTGGACAGCAATTTAGGTAAGGGCAAACATTAAGTGATTAATTTATTATCTCTTCAAGATTTCCATTATTAGGACTTAAAAATGAGCAATGACAACAAAAAGCCCAACAAGTTTCAGAAAGGATTTCTAGATAATACTTCTACAGAAAGTTAAATATTCTTCAGTCACCTGGTTCAGATTGCATTTTGATGAACTGGTTTTGCTTATCCTCAGTTTCTCCTCATTATGTGAATTTCTGGGCTGTGTTATATCCGAAAGGTCAAAACTACTCAGTTATTCCGTTGAAGTTAGAGCTTCTCCAATTGCCTACCTACTCTTTTCAGCTAAAAACAACCCAAATCAAAGCCCAATTCTACTCATGACATGTGGGTGAGGCTTGAACAAACTTTTCTGCCATTACCATCATTGTCCTCAGTGCACTTGGGGGAACAGAACATGGTTGTTGGTACACAGCAAGGACTTTACTTCATTACTCTGTGCAAATGCATTGGCCATTTCCACAACAACTGATAATTTGTGCATAGCTTGCACAGCTAGTTTCTGTCAGCAAGACTGCAGAAGGAAAGGGTAAATCTTTAGATCAAAGTGACTGATGCAGAACACAGTAATTTCCCTTAAATTTTCTGCTGACCTCAGAAAATGATGCAACCTCAGTCTTCTGTATAAAGTTCCCTATAAAAAAGTAGGAGAAACTCTGATGTTGTGCTAAAATAGAGAAAGTATATCAAAACTGATGCTTTATTCCTTTCAAACATTGTCTCTCATCACTTAGAATCACTATGGCTTTACCCCTAAACTCACTACAGACAAAGTGAAGAGGCTGAAACACAGAGCTAAGTTACTGCTAAATTAGACTCGAGAGAGAGACAGACCAGGACAGGAGAAGGAAGGAGAGAGGGTGGGGAGGGAAGGGGAAAAGACAGCCTCTCATATTTTAACCCTCATGGTTATTCTCTTTAAGAAACAAACCTCTTCAGGTTACCTCTTCAGAACAGGCTCAGTTCAAGAGAATTTCATTGTCATTCCATATTTTAAGATTTAAAATCCACAAGCACAAAAAAAAGTAGCTAAAAATCCACTTACAGCTCAAGATCACTCCCATCACCTCATATTAGTTAGTCCCCGACCTGCCAGGAAGTTTCAGGGAAGGGAGGTGTCTGAGGAGAAAAGCATCTGTACTTGCCTTTTAGCTGGGCTCTTCAGAACACTTGACTTTCTGAACACAAATATATACAAAGAAACTGGGTGTGTTCTGGTATTTCATGGTAGATGATCACATTTTGGTAAAGGATGATGCATGAAAAATCTGCCATACTGCCTAGATATCTGCACAATTTAACATTAATTAATTGATAATAAGCATTTTAATTAACATAGTCTCTGTTTTAATGTTGCTATACCCTTTACCTTTCAGAAACAGAAAATAATCTTATGAAGGCAAAATAATTTTGTACAATAATTAAAGAAAAGGAATTTTACAACACTGCCCAAACTGGCTGAATTTTCCTTACATCAGTCCTACACGGTTACAGGCAGAGATGTTGTCAAACCCTCTTGCAGGGTATATAAAATCCTCTATTTGGTAATGTGGTTCCCTGAGCACATGAGATGTAAGTGAATGTTATATTCAGAATTGCTCAGTGGCCAATTCACTCACTCATCTCAACTTTAGTTCCTAAATCTTGAGTAAACACTGACTGACTTGTTTGCATTGAGTGCCATATGCCACAAATACCTTTTTTAACAGTATCTAAACTACCAGGGGTGCTTCTGTAAGAGTTATATGGTCTTATGCCTGGATGTAGAAAAGGCGTGGATCTTTACTTTGGCTTAGGCTATGCTAACTAAATTGTTTGTAGCACCAATACCTTAGTCAGATCTGTCACATGAAACAGTAAAATAGAAGCAAACTTTTTGCTCTTTAGCTTTCTGGTCATTTTTAAATCAGATCATTTAATAGCTGCTGGTTAGACTGTGAGCCACTGTTAACCTGACAGGCATAGTAGGGGTAAAAAGTAGGAACAAGGGAAAAAAGGGAGGAACCCCTTACAATGTATCGACTGAAGAAATTGTAACAGGGATGTCACATCACCAGAATATCATTTCATGACACATTGGTATGGCAGCAAAACAAGCTTAGAAGATTCTCTACATGCTTGTTCCCACACCTGTGTGAGCTGTTCTCCCTTAAAACGCAGTCAATATAGCTGTCTGTTGGGTCAGAGTACAAACCCACCGCTAAAATGATGTGTTATCCCATCTCCTGTGGGATAACAACTCTTGTAAATAATGCACAAAGATATAAACAGAAATAAGAAGGGCCAAAGATTCAGTCTTATGCTTCCTCTTCCATATTCAGCCTTTTTGTTTCCCTAATCTGCTCCTGCCTTTCTGAATTTTGTTTTACTTCATGTCCTTCACCTACTGCTATCATTCTTCTCCTCCTTTCAAAACAGAAAACCTCAGCCAAACAAAAAAGAAACCTGAAAACCACATCTGCTGCACAAGGCGCTCCAGATGCAATGCCTAGTGGCCGTGCTGCAATTGTTCTGTTCGACTGCTCCTGCCTCTTTAGAGCTGACACGCTGCAGGGCAGAAATCCCTTTGTCTGGCACATTTACTTCTTGTAATGTGCAATGTACGCTTTGAGATGAACCCAGGGCACTCAGTTTTGATGCAGGTTCAAAAATCAAACAAGCCAGGTCATTGATACAGATCAAAAATTAAAGCCCAGACACTCTGACCAACAGGATTTGAAGGCTTCCTCACCTGTAGTGGACAGGTTTCAGGTAGGTAATGTCTATTTTATATTCACTGAATTCAACACAACTGAGAGGCAGGAGGTGATATATAAGGGCTGGGGGTTTTTTTTGGTGTTGATCTACAAATATAGATCCAAATGCCCCCAAATTCTGAAGGAGTTCAAAATCCATTCAAAAGCTCTAGATCCATACCTTGCACTCCATCGTAACTCCTGTGTAAGTGGTTTCCTCATTAGGTTGTTTTTTGCACAGAACATGAGAGTAATCAAGTCCATCTACAAGGACAGAACTTTCATTTCATTCTTTACCATTTAAAATAGATTTGGACTCCAGGTGGGATTTAAAAAGAGGCAATATTTAAAAATTAGCATATTTATCATAACCATTATAAAGCAATTTACATCCATCATTTCTTCTTACTGGTTACATACAGTATACACTAACGTCCACCCATGTAGACACATCACAGTATCACAGTACTAAAGAAAGAAAACTCTGCATGTGTCTGAAGAGTAGTAGGCAGTTTTGACAGACATGCTCCAAAGGCAAGGGGACTATTTAACAAAGAGTAGCTAAAAAGCATTGAGTTGGTAGAAGCTGTTGGACTGCAGCACTGCATGCTAGCACAGTTTGATCTTTTTCCTTCCATTAGGGAAAAAAACTGCTATACAGATTTTTCTCAAAAATAGAGCCTGGGAAACAGATCCATGGCTTTGCTTTATGCCTTTGCTGAGAAAATTATGTTATATTTTTTAAAATAGAGAATTCTAGCAAGAAAACAGTAGTATCAGGAAGCTGCAAATACACATTTGTTTTGATAAATTTATTCACAAGTTGAAATAGTACATTTTTAAAATATTTTCCTTTTACTTAATTTAATGAAAAAGTATTCATCTTTTTGATAGGTGATAATTAACCATTATTCTGTCATAAACAGAAAAGGAAGATGTACCTGTGCAGCATTTAACTGAGTACTGTGTTAATCACACTGCAGTGACTCAAAACACAGAACCAAAGCAATTAAGTTTCTTACATGAGGTGTTCCTTTTGCCACAGAAAATACAGCCTGAACATTCCTGAAAGTTTTAACTCCTGATCACAGAAATAAACCTTCAGTTCACTTTTATCCAATCCATTCTGATGAAATTTCAAAGACAAATAAAAACTGACAGGTTTTTAGGTCATGAAGACAGATCTAACTAATTTACACTGATGTTAAACATTGAGGTTTGAAAATTTCTCTGTGAACTCTGCATGCACAATTTCAAGGACTTATGAGCAGTCCCCCAGATATCCCATGCTTCAAGGTAGTTAAATAAATATGCTGTTAAACATTTTTCTTAGCAACTGATAGAGAGGCAGACCTTGTGCTCTACGAGGCCGATATGTTAGAATAACAGAGGTGAGAAATAGCAGAGGAGGAGGGTTTCTCCAAAGGGCTCAGGAGTGCGCCAGAAGGAGAACTAGCTAACATGCCTGCACATCAGCCTTCCCAATAGCAAAAGTATTCAGTTCATCTTTTCAAGAAGCAGTATTCACACATTAACCGTGATATGCACTACTTTCTTCAGAGTAGCAGCCAAGACTTCCCTCAAGACTGTTCGGCTAAGTCCAAGGGTGAGGATCACCAATCAAATAAAACATTCTACATACAACACTTGCATTTAAATATAGTTAAAATAGTATATTTGAACTCATAACATTTTCTTTTTTTAAACAGTGTGAACCAAAATAAAGTTCAGCTATAAAGATATTCCAGGTCTTCAACTGTATACCTTTAAATTAATAGGATTTTTAAAGTGCATTTTCCCACTTGAAGAAAAGCTTTTCACCAAGTACATGAATATGAATACTATAGACTTTTCAAACTGGAAGAGAGGCTGTGAAGGACCTAAATATTGTTCATAAATGTCTTTGAGTGGGTACATTGGCCTGGCTGATTCTATGGAAATCTATGAATTCCTTGCAAGCCTTCCTAAGTCCAATAATGGCTCCAATTCAGCACAGTCATACGACTAATATAACAAATCCACTACTGGATTTTATTTCCATCCTATTTAGAGGAAATACACAAGCCAGTTTGACCCAGTTCAGTCTTGCTTGAAACCTCCAGAGAATTATGCATAGCTCTGTAGTATAAGAAAACTCATTTAAAAACAGATTAGCACGCAAATCTGGTTTGAATTATTCACTTCATAGCATTTATAATTTGCCAGAAAAGTTGGGCAACATAGTGACTATCCGTGCTTACAGAAAAGGCCCTGCATATCTGAACTGCTACATCTCAGAAGCAACTACTATAACATTTTCCATTTTCTTAAATTTTATAATATATGAAACTCAGTTTAAAAAAAAAAAAGTGGCAAATTGAATTTTCCCTGAAGATAACACCTCATTAAATACAGAAAACAAAACAAAAAAAGGAACTTGTACTGAAGACCTGATCCTAGAAGTAGGGCAAACGACGTCCATCCAGAGTCCATTCTATTGACTTCATCGTCTTCAGCATGTACATTGTAGTTCAGTCACACGCCATTAAAGGTAGCAGAAGAGCCCTGCATTGGTCAGAACTATTTATTTAATTGATACGTGGAATACAAATCAACAGAAAGCCCAGAAACAAAATGAAAAAGGTAAAAACAAACTGAAAAAATCCCAAAAGATGATCTCTATCAGTCTGTATGAGACTCACAGTTTGTATAAGACAGTATCTTTTCAGTCTGTAGAAGACACTGAATAAGTTACAGTAAAATTAGTAAGAGTTTAGGTAACAAAATGTTACAAAATAGATAAAATTACTATCATATACAGCAGAGTGGACACTCCTTCAAAAGTAATTTTTTTCCAGTTAAAGTGTGTAATTTGAAACAAAAAGAAAGTTTTTGGAGCTGTTTTTCCCCAGTCTCTTGCTTACCATCACTATTTTTACACCTTCAGTCCTGAAGCTGATTTGGGATTCTAAAAAATCCAAATCTGAGCTCTGCTTGCATCCAAACTACATAGATGAGCAAGTGCATGTACATGTACTTTATATCTATCGATACACAAATACTATACACACAAATATATATATACACACTAATACTGTTAAATATAGGTATATATTATATATTTATATATGTGCATGATACATGCAAAATGATATTGCATTTATAATATGTTTATAATACATAATATACAATATATAATTTACTTCCTATACCATACACACACACATACACATGTGTGAGTGTATACAGCAAATAAAATTACCTGACAGACTGAGGATGAAAATCCTGTGCACATTTTATTTATTGAATATGAAATTCATAGCTGAACAGCAACTAGAAATCACAAAGGAGCTCACTCATATTATGTCAGCTGGGATATTTCATCACTATAGACATTAATGTAGAAGCTTTCAACAGATAAATCACCAAGACTCAAACTTTTCTCCCATGCTATCCAGGATTCTACAAATCATTTCTGGCCCAAACCATAGAGCTGGTTACACCCTGAATTTGATATTCAGTCCTGATGCAAAGTTTGTGAATATCACTATTACCCTAGACAAACCAATATGTCATGAAGGCTACAGAGGCAAAAGCTTTTTCAGCTCTTATGTAACATAAAAAAAACTAGGTCAACTCAAAGTCTACTTAAACAGCTGCGCAGATTCAGAAATTTAAAAGGCACACATAGGGTCCCTTCCACAAGACAATGAACTGAACAGTCTTTGTGTCTTTGCCACTTAAATACTAGTCCCGAAACAGCTTCTTCTTTCCCTATCATCTGTGCAGAAATCTCTCCGCCCTCCTGAAAGGGAGGGTCAAGTAAGAATGGAAGGGTAGGGTCTTCATCACCAACAACAGAAACTAAGACTGATACACACAGGATAATAATAATTCCTCAAAGCCACTGCTAAGGCTGTTTCAGCCTAGAGAATGGTCCCAATCACCATCAAGTACAACCCAGTTCTTGTTTTTCCACTGTCTTTGCTCCTCAGCCACTTGAGATGGTAATGGCTTAATGCTGACTCCCTGCAGCAGAACCAAGCACTGAGAAGAGAAATAGCCTTCCTCTAATGAGGTGGCTTCATCAAGTTGTACAAACATTAGAGATGTGTTTGTTGTGATCTGTTCACTCCATACACTCAAAATGGATGGCCTATGTGTACTTTGCAAGCACAATACATACCTCATAAGTGAAGCTGCGGAGATGAAAAAGAGACCAGAATTAAGACTGGTGAATCTGACACCAGAATCACAGAACTGATGCTGGTCCCAGTCAGAACTGCTGGCTTCCTTATAAAGAGGAGAAAGCCTTCCTTACTGCTTCGGGAACATGGTTAATGAAATAACCCTAGACTACCTGAAATGTAAACAAATACTGCTGAATGACAATCCAAGTCCTGAATATCCAAGAACAACTAAGTCTAACTACATGCTCCTCTTATTGACACTAATAACCTAGACTTAACATGATTAAGCACCAGCAAAATAAATATGACACATACTTCTACATAAGCTTTGCCACATAGAAGGCCACTATCACAGACACAGCTTAAGGCTTGCATGAGCTAGCTCAGGTCAGCCAGCTGATGCTGGATCAAAGGAAAGCCAAAGAAAACATGTTGAAGAGTTGAGAGCTACCACACAGTTTGACCAAAGATGCATACACACGGTTGATTCAGTCCACAGTTAAAGACTGAGCTATGGAGCACTCATGGTTTAGGATGCCAACACTCTCTTTGAAGTCATTCCTCATGGATGCTACTGCCATCTCCAGTTGTCTAGAAGATAATAAGCATAAGGCATCATGAGTAATTAGGGTTGTATTTGCATTGAGCAGAAGCCAAATTCAGTATACAAAGGAGAGGCAGTGAGAAAAAGACTTTTATTTAGAACTGAACTGGTTACTTACAGAATAGGGTGGCTGTATGAAAACTGGATTATCAGTCCCCATTGCTCACCTCCTTCCCAAGCTGTGCAACATGCCAAAGACAGAAGACTAAGTGACATTTACTGGAAATAGATAGTCAAACACAATCTAGAATTTTTATATGTTTTTTTTTGTAAGTTAACTTGTAACTATAAATTCCAAAATCATTATGTTGAGCCCTCTGAAGTGAAACAGATTAAAGGTTTACTTAAAATCCATTTGTTGCAGAGAAACAGGGATAAAAGGGGTAAACCTAGGATGCACTGTCTTCATATAGAGAGCAGACTAAGGGTTAGGGAGCATGCAGACAGAGAGACCTAAACCCTAAACCTAAGCTTGGAAGCCCCGGAGGTGCAGAGCACAGCTTGGCAGTTTGCAGAGGACCCGAGAGGCAGGCTGTATTGAGAGCTGCCAGGGAAAGTGACGGAGTCCCAGCAGCCCACAGGACCAGCATCCCTGGTTCGGGAGGTAAGGGGAATCACTGTGTAACTGTCAGTCAGGCCCAGGGCACTAAATACGTGTGTCTGCCAACCTGCTACACTTCTGACAGACCAGAATGGGCCAAAATCAGAAACTGAGCCTCCAAGAATGAACAATGCTAAAAAAACATTTAAGATTTCTGAGAAATACCACTGCAGACATTCACACCCAAACACATGCAGATTATTTATTTGGTGAGGTTTAAGTGTGGAAAAATGGTGCTGTGAAATTAAGAAGAGTGGGTATTAAGAGCATAGATGATTTCCAAAGATGTGCCTGCCAATGGCCAACATGCATTTTTCCTAAGTCCTTGTTTATTTGACTAGTTGCACACCTTTCCAAAATAATACCTACACTAAAATATGAATTGCCTCAGCATACTGAAGATGCATACCCAGTAACTTACTTGCTGGAACATTCGAAGATCTGGTACCTACATTAATCTAGCAAAATCAGTTCTGAGTTAACGACTGAATTCTTTATCTTTTATGAAATATACAATGCCAAAGTAGAATGTTCTATTAATATTAAAGGATACTAACCAGTAATAGTCAGATGGTTCAAAGTTAAATAGAATGATCTGCTGTCCCTAGGTGCTGATACACATATTCACAGTAACAGCTAAGCTCAACAGAGCTCAACAGAGCAGTATTGTTGCTAATTGAACATGGAGAATGGATTTGTTCCATCAGACGTGTTCGTTTCTTCTAAGAACACCCCACGGAATATCAAATGTACTAAATATAGCTGTCAACATTAAAAGCATGCAACTCAAAAGTGCTATTAAAGAGCTAAGTGTACTTCACTTGGCATTATAAAGCCAAAGCCCTATTTAAACACATCATGTTATTAGAGACAATTCACATTAACGCAAAAATCATCCTTCCTAATATATTTTACAAGACATGCCTAGGCTACTTCCAAGCTCAAGAGTTCCTCAATTTCTTCCACATTTACTGGTAATTACATAAATGAATCAATAGGGTTTCAAGTAGGACAAAAAGAGTGAGTTAACTACAGCAAATCAATACATTAGCTTTCCATCCCAAACCAACTGCTTCCTGGTAAAGCTTCAAAATAAGAAATAAAGCAACATCTACGGATGTTTGCCAACATCTTATTCTATTGCATTTGCTACTGCTGTGTCAAGGTGCTATAAATCTTCAGATACTGCCCAGAAGAGATACAGAAAACCTATATAATTATTGAAGGTTTTTACTGAGAAACTCTGGGAGATCCCTATAGGAAGCCTCTGCTCAGTGATTAGTTGAGGCTATTTGCTTTCACTAATGTAAATATGCAGGAGATTTGTGGAATAAAAATGCAAAAAGAAAATATGAGGCAATCTAGAAATAACTAAGCCTGAGGAACAGCTCACTGAAATCACACCACTGTTCATAAGTCAGAAGCAGAACTACTGCACATCTGCTTACTTTCAGAGGCCTCTTGCTCTCTTCGGTACAATTCCATCCAAACTAACAGCATCCCACAGGTACTGTTTAAGAGCAAAATTTAACCTGAATAACTGATATTTTGGTCTCTGTCAGACAGTTCTCTGAAATACTGATGGAAGCTCTACTCATATAAGAATATCAGAGTTTGGAATCACTATGCAGAAGTAATGACACAAAATACTTCGGACAACATAAACTCATTTAATATTATCCCTATTAGGTACTTCTCTGTTAGTTTGTCTGCTCTTAACATATGCAAAATTCTTTTCAAGGACATGATTTCAAGCAACATGGTGTTAAGCACAGCAAGCAGGTCATGCATCTACCTTAACCTTTTCCCCCTTCCAGGCTGTACAAGTTCATAGAATTTTAAGAATTTTATTTCTGCCCTAAAGAATGCATTGAGATCACTATAGTCTTCTAAAAGCACCTCAAGTTAAACCCAAGATGTGTTTCTAGGAAATTAAAAGAAAAAAACTTCCAAGGACAACATCCAGTCTTCTCTTAAGTAACGAGATTGCTACTCAAATTGGATAGTAAAATTAGCCCTGGTATAAGACATTAGAGAGATTGTGGTAAATACTCTGTGAATTCACATGCAGGCTGCACAACCCTGAGATTTCTCAATTCCAGCAAATTAGATAAATAAATGACTAGTTTACCAATTACACATTGATAAACAAGAATTTTTCAGAAAGAAAAAAAATGTCTGCTCCCTGCAGTAAACTGGGTCAGTTTAAAATACTAAAAGAACCATGGTGTTGTAATGTCTCTTCTCAAATTCAGAATACTCCTTGGCAGGGCACTAATGAAAAAACAAGCAATTCTGACACTTTACCATAGTAACTGAAATATTCATGTTATTAATGTCAGCATGGCCTAAAATGGAAAACAGCCACAGCAAAACACAGTAACCTCTGATGGAAGCAAAACTATTTTTTTTCCTCTGGATAAGCCTACCTAATATTCATGTCTGGAGTTAAACACTAATATTGTTTTTCCAGCCAAAGCTGATTCTAGCCAAAAAAATCAATGCAGAGCAAAGAACAAAAGCTACAAAAGCACAAAATATCATTCAGGAAAGACTCCTCCCTTGCTTACTTTGTAAATCACACATTATTGGAGCCAAACCCCACAGGCCTTGTTTTTGTCAAAATTCCCACTGACTTCAGGAGCCATTTTGCTGGGTTTTCCTCAGCCGGGAAAGACAAATAGAATCTTTTCTTGACATACCACAGAACCCTCTTATGTAGCTCATCATCTCTCTATTATTGTTTGTTGTCACAGAGCGGTGACTTTTGCGCAGTTACGATTCTCCCATTGCAAGCATTCAGTGAGGAATAGTCAAACTCTGATTAGACATTACAAAACCTTCTCGGAAGGCTTTCTGAACCACAGCCAGCAAGATTCCCTGCAGCATTAAGGGCCAGTCCTGCTCCCACCGTAGTCTGTGGGAGCTTTGCCAAGGATGTAAGTGGCATTATGACTGGTCTCCAACAGCAGATATTACCCGTCACACTCAAGACTTGATTAAAGACCTCCTCATCTGCAAATATATAATAAATAAAAGACTTAATTGCATAATTAACTACAAGGGCTTTTAATCCACTATAGACAATACCATAGGTTTTAGGTAGCTGACATACACCAAACAATTCATTAGATCCATATTCACTTGCCATCAATTTACAGAAGATTGTAGAGGGATTCAAAAGATAAATATTGTCAAGAACCAGAGAAGACAACAGGAAGCAATAAAGCAAAATCAAAAGAATACCACCAAAACCTAGACCTACAGGCAGAAGTAATTTCACACTGTGTACACAAGCTTCCAACAAATGTTTTCTCAAAAATATATGCATGATGGGCAGTGATTTTGAATGCTAAATGCAGTGCTGCTCCTACACTTTTCCTTTTCCAAGGCACCAGGCTGAGATGTAGCAGTGTACACAAGTGGGGTGTAAAGTCAATGGGATTACATTTTCCTAATTATTTTCTGCTTGAGGTTTACATCACATACACAAAATGAGATCAGCCGGGACTTGCCTCTCTAACAAATCACTCAGACTTAAACATTGCTCAGATAAACAAAAGAGGGGGGCAAGGCTGAGAAAAGGCAGAGAAGTGCTTCTTCAATCACAGTTGCAAGGAACAAAAACCTGGAGGGGGAAAAAAGCTGTTGGACCGCCACCAAATCTCCCCCCACTAGAGACAAGAGCCCATCTGCTGAGCTCTGCAACTTAGCTTTAACTACCATTCAACTCGCGTCTCTGCAGAGATCAATCTACAGAGCTGGCAGATGGACCCCTGCTTCCCCGAGTCGCTGTGTTATTTGTTTAATAAATTTAATTAATATCCATACTGCATTGGATCGCTCCCAGAAAAGGGGCTGCAGCTCTCTTTCCCCAATAGCAACATGATGAGTGATTTCCCAGAAAAGACCAGATAACAGTGCCCCCAGGCCATTGAAAAATTAAAAGTGCCATGTGCTTACATTGCTTTGCATGTATTAATTTTTGCAGTGCACTAATTTGTTCTTGAAGCCTATTTTAACTTTACAAAAGTATGGGATTTTAAAAAAGTCATAATTCATTTTGTTTTATATCAGTTACAAAATTAGTTGGAAAGAAAAAAAGCATCAAATCTAATTGGACTTCCAAAAATTTTATCTATTTTCAAGAAAGAAATAAATTGTTAATGAGGGTGTCTCCTCAAGCAATATATATTTTCACAGTTTCTGCCAACAAGTTACTGGCATTCAGGGTCATGTTGGACATGTTTTGCTTTAATGCTTAAGAACATACTTATTTTAAGCAAAAAGACACATTCAGCCCACATAAAATCATAAATGATGAAAGAAAATAAAACTACTAGCAATTTTTTTACAGTGAAATGCATAATAAAACAGCACATGCTATGATATTCCAATAGCAAGAGGAAACATAAATATGCACAAATGTTGTGGGGAAAAAAAGCTATTTATCTTGAATGTTAGCATTTCATATTTGCTTTATTTAAAATGTTTCATTTTATACCAAAAATTGAAATTGAGACTTAAATAAGTCTGAGACCAATTTCAGTCAAACCTACTTAACTCTCAGAGCTGTGCTAAATGGATCCGTTTCTCTTTGGGTCTCATTTCCTTATTAACTCACCTTCTGGCTGGAACGTTCCACCTCGTGTCTATTAGCTCAGCTCCAGCAGCAGGGGCTCTAGCAAACAGGACGGGGTTACCAAATTTTATCTTCAGCCTCTAACGTTTTGTAAGCCCCCTTCCAAAAGGAACTGCAGCAGGCAACACTGCAGACGTAACTACGTACCTCTGCCTCTTGGAAACAGCTCTCTAGCCCGTATCACTTTAAATCAGCCTGATTTATTCAAACAATATGACACCTTTGTTAATTCAGGTGATTATGACTGAAGCAGGTTAAGGAACAATGAGAGACATAATTCCATAGACAAATCTGAAGAGGTATTTAATTTCTTTCAGTTAACTACCCTTCCCTCTCCCCTGACCACCAGTCTATCCCTACGTGCTAACAATTTCCACCAGTGATGTCATTTTCATAGTGAATGCCCATCCTTACCTTCAGAAAACAAAGTAGTAAAAATACCAGTGACCATGGATCTCCTATCACCATCAAAGACAGCAGGAATGAAAGTCAGGGAATAAAGGCTAGGTACACTCCACTTGTGTCTAAAAAGCAATTATCTTCCAGTGAGAAAATTAAATAGACTTGTTGACAGAGAGTATGGGAAGACCTTCCTTATGGTACAAGTGGCCCTGCAGGGAAAGGGGAGTAAGTGAAAAGACATACTCAGAACAGCTGAAGATCCCTCTGCATACTCTGGCCGCATGCTTTGAAGCTGCGGCTTCTGGGGAAGTGGAGGCAGGCCCAGCCCCAGGACGCAGTCCTACACAGAGCCTGAGACTATCCCTGGCCACAGAAGCAGCAGTCACAGCAAGAACAAAGATGCCAGAGAACTGGAGCTGCTTCACAGACGACTTTAGGGAACTCTTTTCCTTCCAGATCTCAAGTGATGCTACACACAGAGCTCATTGAAGGAGCGCTTCCATGAGATGTTTAATGCAAAAGGAACAAACTTTTACAGCACAAAAAAGTTTGGCACATACATCACAGATATTATGCAGGTTTGGTGCATTTGAGTGTGTTCTGATAGAAATTTAAAACATTTTCCCTTAATATATCTAAACAATTATTGTGTGTTACAGGCCCTGTATATGTTCATTTTGAATAAAATATTTTACAAAGTAATTACAGTTCAGAAAAGTACCTTAAAATATGTTTATTTATTATTCCCTTTGTGGAAGAAGCTCATGATAATAATTTTTTTCTAATACCTCTAACTTTCTAAAATATTTATGAAAATCTGACAAACAAAAAACAATGACTGGCTACCAAATATTTACGTAGTAGTTTTTACTCATTAATCTTAGCATGGTTTTCATACAAATGTTACTATTCCTGTCCTGTGAGCAGCAAAACTGAGATACAAAGAGAACAGCAACTTGCCAGAGTCAGTGGCACAGCAAAGAGCAGAACCCTCATTCACTCATTCATGCCCTGCAACACCATATCTTGTCCAGTGTCTAGAAAGACCATAATACTTAGCTGTAGTCTTGACTATAATGAACATCAAAAATAATGCAGATGTTTTAAAAGAATTAACATTTCAGAGTCGTGGAAAGCAGGAAGCATTGTGGAAGCAGCTATCGATATAGGATGTTTCATTCATTTCAAGAGCTTCGAAATCAGGTGCTTTGTACGTACAAGCATTACATCACTCATAGTGACTGTGCTACTCTTAAATATGGCAGGTTTAATAGCCTGAGAAACGAAAATCCTCCCTATAGCCGCAAAACAGCCATAGCACAGTGTTAGTCACATTTCATCAAACTACTATGAATGCACCTCAACCATGACTACCGAAAGCCTATGGGGTGACAGCACAGTTCATCCTTTGTACAGAAGACACCACTGGCTTCTCTGCCAGGAAATTAAGGGAGGCTGCAGACCCTGTCTATTAAGAGAAACACGCAGTGGATTCACCATTTCCCATAGGCTATGAATGCCTAGTAACTTGCGACTTGACTTCGAAGGGAAGTTTCCAGCTCTGTTTTCCACTGCCTTGGCAACCTCATTTCCCTACTATGATTCAGTTTTGCTTGCCAAAGGGAGACAGGTCATTCGTTGCCTCATCATACTGAGCTGCCTCGATATGATTAACTTTTTTTTTTTTTTTAAGGCTCAGAATATTACCCCTTTAGATTGCAGTGTGGAAGGAAAAAGTTTTTTGCAAAAGTAAATGAGTAACACTTAAGTTTTCCTTGTGTTTGTTTTTTCAAAATCACTTGCAAATTGAACTGATAATGCTGCTTCCAAAATGATGTGAAAAGTCCTATTCTTTCAATATCTCATAATTTTATGAGAGGTATTTTACAATTTTCTTGTCAATACATGATTTCAAATTAGCTGTAGTCCAGTTCATGTGTTATTTAAATGATACCTCCATTTGATGATAAACTTTAATCAAGTAATGAAATACTATCTCTGTTCAGCAGTTTATTATATTACTGTGTATACTAAAAAAAAAATCTGAATATTCCCCTAAATGTGATTCCCTGGGCATAATTAATATGAAAGATCCTAAGAGATCCATTGCAAAAGCTTCAGGTGTCATAGTGCATTTAAATAAAGGCAGGCAAAAATGTGTGGGTAAGATTGGGAAAAGGAAGCAAGAGAAAAGGTCAGAATACAGAATACAATCCAGTATGCCTTGCCTTGCTTTTATTCTCATTTTGAGCGGATCACCTGGAAAGTGTGTTAGAGCTGTCTCACGTTGTTCCACTAGCTGCTAGAAAAAACTAGGATCCTGTCATTAACATCTTTGAGTGGTCTCTTCTTCAGTTTTCATTTTGAACAATAATGTTAAACCAGGGATATTTTCCACAGGCTCAGATAATATTGCTAATCTAAGGTCAATCACCTATTCAAACAAAACAGCTAATCAAAGAATCCTCTGTGGAAAGGGAGATCTGTCTGTCCTTAAGGCAGGGAGGTATCACCAATGTGAAAGGTTATTAAAACATGAGTTCAAAAGAGCAAGAGCAGCTTCAAGTTGATCTCTCATCACATTATCAAAGCTACAGAATTAATTTCTTCACATAAAAAGAAAGAAATAACAGAGACATTTTAATGCCCAAACATTGCAATTACATTATAATACAATACCTGACAAACACAACGTTATGCTTTGACAAGATAACAAATATATATTGACTATTATTAAAATATCGGTAGAAATTCTTCAGGAGTATTTTCAGTACCAAATGGAATTTTCAGAGTTCACAAATCATGGAAAAATAGACAAAATTCCCATGTGTGGAGTCCCAGAGACCAGCTGCTTAGTTCCACCAAACCCAAATGAAAACTAGCTAAAACTGAAAGTCTTAAAAGGCTGAAGAAAATCCTTTAAATGAGGACATGCTCAAGCTAAGAAAGCAGCTAAGTCTGACTTTCAACTCATCACTTGGAGATCTGCTAAGCAGCAGTGGACACTTAATTACATATTCACAGTGCGATATAATGGTAACATAAATGCCTTAGCCATATAAGAAATATGAGGAAAGAAGTCAGCACAAGCAGTATCATTTTTCCCAGATCACCCCATTTGTTGTTGGACTCTTGAGTTCACTCCAGACTGGAGTTACTAATGCAGGGAAGAAAGAAAAGGTGGGAAAGAGAAGGAAAGTCAGTCCCATGTTCCAAAAGCTCCACATAGAGGCTGCAACTAGAAGTGGTAACTTGGAGCTTCTGCAAACAATCACTGGCAGCTAATTTCTAGAACAAATAACGAGGAAGACTCTTACTGAGGTCTAGCGAGTGGGCATTGTACCACCTAGGAGATGAATCATCATTTACAGAACTCAAGTGAGCTTAATAAGGATGAGCTCATTCTAACAATGCAATCTGACAGGCTGACATTCCCTATAACTGACTTTCAAGGTCACTTTGGGAATTTTTACATAACTTTTTTTTTCTCACTAGCCTAATATATTGAGTGCTAAACTTCTACCACAAGCTGACTTCTACTACTAGTATACCTCGATTGTACCAATGGCACTTAAGTGATCAAGAACTGTAATAGAAACTTTGGGAAAGAGATGCTCTGAAAAAAAAAAGGTGTGTGAAAGCATGCTAGTTTACACCTTAGGGGAACAAACGGCAGTATCATAAAACTGCCACTGCCCAGTTTGGATGCAGGATTTCCAAAGTCTGTTGTATATGTCACACTTACAACCTGAAGCAAACAGGTAACATTAATGACAGGTAAATATGGCTGCCTAGTATTATTTAATTAATCCATCTGCAGATTATTCAATCAGTTCCACTTCTCAAAACTAATGCTGGCTGCCAGACGGCCTGAAGATTAAACACGCAAAATATAAAACATTGTAATGCTTATGACAAGTAAAATAACACCCCACATTTTGAATCTGAACATGACACCTAAATCTGACTCCAATGCTAGTGCAATTCACAAAAATCTGGAAAGCTGACTACACTTCAGCTAAGCTTAAGTTTTATAAAGGTATCTAAGAGAAGTTAAAATTTTTGAGGTGTAACTAGCTGCAGATACAAAATCAGGCCACTGATACAGAAAGCAAAAAAGAGTAAACATATACTTCAGCGAATCAATCATTCAGTGGAATGGAAGAACAACCTTCATATGGGTATATGTACAGGATGTGTATTACATGTACAGGGAGAGCATGCAAACAGAAGCTTTACAAAGCAAAAAGTCGTTCGGGAAGTTCTGTTCAAGTAACTTACCCCACGGTATATGGGATGAGTTAACCCACGCTATTCAGAAAACTCAATGTCAATGTATAGTAATTTTGGTCTGGAACATTTCAGGCTCCTACCAATTTTGTGTAACCTTTTGTGTATCTTGAAGTCAGGATATTTTAAGAACTCACAAAGGAGAACATCACAAACCCACTGATATAAATGCTGTTAAATATTAAAATTCAGTATTTCTGTATAAATAAAAGCCCCACAAGCACCAATTTACTACAGCCATTGTTTATGTGTCAAGATTGCTTTGTTTGCAAATAAATCTTAGTAGGAGTCCTTCTTTATCTGTTATTTGAGACTAGGGTTTGAACAGAAGAAATATAGTAGAAGTGGCAGAGCAGCCAATGAATTTCTAAGTTGCCTATCAGGTGCTTATTACAGATTCCAGATCAACATGCCTCAATTTAGACATCTATTGTAATAAGAGATGTTCAGCTCTCCATTCATCCAGTCTCCATTCTCCCTGCTGATTCCTTATTAATAAGAAAAGCTAATTTTTTCCCATCAGGGCCAAGACTGAATGCATGGTGGCTGTTTTTATGATTCAGAAACGCCCATCTGCTCAGAAGGGACTGAAACTGCTAAGGTATTTTGTGCAAACCTTCGAAACGCCAACAAGTGATAAACCTTGGTCACCGTACAAACTGATATGAATGTGTTCTACAGGAGAAAGATCCATTACCAAGCTCTTCAAGAAAGTCACTACCTTTCTGGCTTGAGTTTCTTTTCTTTTGGACAATGTTATTTTATGATGCTGTGGAGGCTGGAGGCCAGATGGATTCTGCAGCTTTCCTGTCAGATTTCTGGCCAAACAGCAACCTGACACTCCATGTGCCAACTTTAATGGTTTTTTTAAACAAACTTAAAGAGAATAAACCTTTCTTCAGCATAATAAATAACATCAGCCTTGTATTATTTATAAGTGACACAGCATCAGGTAAACTGTTTCACACTGCTCAAAATTATTTTCACGCTGAACAACCTGACTAAATTTTTCATGTCAAAAACTAATCTTTGCAAAAGACACTATCTGATCTACACCACTTTACTCAAACGTACAATGGAAAAAATTATTATTCTCTGAAATGTAAGTTTTCCCATTTAAAATACTTAAATGCCATCACTGAGCGATTGTTAAATATTTTACTTGGAAAGAACAAAGTAGGCAAGTATCTTCTAAATACTGGATGAAAGCTAAACAATGGATACCACAGAACCACTAATCTGAACAGAGTACAGGCTGGGACAAGTGAGCAAAGTTCACTTAAAAATCACTCTTATTCTCACCTCTTACTGTTTTGCCCTCCCCCACAACTGCCCTCCCTGATATACAATCATCTTTGCTCCAGCTCTAAACAATTTAATTCCAGAGAAACAACCTGAAGTTTTATGCAACACCAATCCCAAAGTTAAACAGGCTTTGTGTGTATTGGTTAATATACTGGTATCATCAAACAAAATCTCTCTAAACTTGGACTACAACAAAAGCGACATAAAGACCAACCCACAAACCTTCACAAATCCAGCCTGGCTTTGCATAATCTGGTGTTTTACAAAGAGCTAAGCTTTTTTTGTGTGCGGAGGTGCCACAAACAAAAGTGCTCTTACTCTTTTGCTAAGAAAAGGTGTTATTTGTTTTTTCTACCTTCCCAGTAAACCAGAGCAATTTCCTGATTTTACTTGCTGGATTTCTCCACTGATTTCATTCAGCCCTCTTCAAATTCACATCTTCCTGGCCACACTGGGACACTCAACACGTTAACATAAGCCCTGCTGTATAAGCTAGACCAGAAAAATTACCACAATGCACAGCTCCAATAGGCAAAATCAATCACAGAAGTCCCAAGGCCCCTGGAAAAATAGTATGGGGACACACCTGTATTTCTCCATCATAGAGTTGGCCATTCTTGACATCACATGTCTCTTTAAATATATTTGTAGTGCTTTTCTCTCTACAACTATTCTTCTCTTAGATTTGGGATATAATTCAGCAGTAAACTGAAAGTATACTGACAATTTAATAACCAAACTTCGTTTTAAGAGCAGGCCGAGCAGTCTTCACTGCATTCTTACCTTCTTGCAAAATGTGAAAAGCACATTTTCTTTAACCTCCTTAGAAAACACAGTGTTTCTATATCAAAGCTTTTCTAGCAGTCTTATGCAAGTTATTTATATTTCCAAGCATACGACAAAATTTCTAATTCCATGACAAATGGTTTCCTGGATAATCCTTGCTTTGATAAGACTCTTCCACTTTACAAAAGTTGCAAGTATATGACATGCTCTAGAATTTGCATTAGCTGCTTATTGGTAGAATTTAAGATATTCATTATAAATACCAATTAACTTAGCTGAAAGAAAGCTTTTCTTGTAATTTACTGCCACTTCTACACATACTGGAACCTATCTAAGAGACTCACTCTTACTGAACAACTGGGGATTCCAAATACGTCTAGGACTCCGGACTTGCACATCCTCTTGGTCTAAGATTGCCAAAGAAGTAAAAACCCTCCAAACATTGCAAAAGTTGCTCTTTTCACAAGGTTTTTAGGAAAGAACACATTTACCCTTCTAGGGACAATTTGGGAACTAATTAGCTTTTGTAAATTGTCTGCTGATAAATTACCACTTCCATCTGAATAGCAAAGACTGCTAGCTTGTGAAGGTTATTTTTAACTGATAGATAACTTTAACTTACAGTTATATTTTAATTTATAGTTATTTAAAATTTAATTGCAGTCATGTCACTCAAAGCTTTGTATGGGCTTTCTTTTTTAATGGTAGACATAAATCAGTAAAATAAATTAAGTGCCACTGAGTGCTACATAGTTATACAGCAAATTAATGAAATCACTCAGGAATACACGTGATACAGGTATAAACAACACTGAATCCAACAGGTGGGGCAAATGCGCTACCAAACCTGTCATGCAGCCATGAGAGAAGTTGGTTACCCCATGAGAGACAGCATCTTCCCATTTTAAGTAGCAGCAAATACCCAAACCGCAATTATTAATGCACATTAACAATAACTCTGCTGCGCTTCTGAGCACCGGGGCAGTTGTCTGCTACTTTTCCAAGCAGTTCTTTTAAGAGCTTATCAGGCTTATTTGTTTTATGCTACTACACTCTCCTTTTATCTCCTCTTCTTCTGAATTAAGAACCTTCTTCTTTATACCTACCGGACAGATACACTTCATGTGCAGCCCTGAAGAATACCATACTTCAAGCTTGTGTTTTGGAAATAGCACATCACTGTCTGAGGCCTTCTAGAGAGTTTTTGTTCTGGCTTATTCCCTTTTCATAGCTGCCTTTCACAGTTCAAGTCTATGCAAAAAAGCCTGTCTTTACAGACATTCATCTAACGCTACAATGCTACTATTTACGAGCTAAGGAAGCCAAACTGTATCTAAACTAAGAAGTCTTCAAGTAAACCTAAATCAGCAAGATACTGAGCTCATGATTCTCGAAGCACAAGTCTTTCTTCCAAGTCTCCATTGATACAATTCACAAGCTATGTGAAAATATACTGAGTTTCAAGAGTATCATATTTCTGGAGATGCTGGTTTCTGAATAAAATGTAAGGCAGCCATTCCGTCCTCTTCTTGTGACGATGGATCTCTTTTCTGAAGACCAGGAATATTAACCTCAATGTCCTAACCTAATCCTGAAATGGATATTGCAGCTAATTTCTGACTATGTAAATATCCTATCCATTTTCAGTTTGATGGGTTTTTTGTTTGTTTTTTTTTTGTTGTTTTTTTTTGCTTCCTGTCCTAAATTGTTATGTAGCCTTACTGCTCACTGTTAAAC